>NW_024609801.1:502500-560382 GCF_018296145.1 Oncorhynchus tshawytscha
CTCTCCTGCTTTCTTCCTTTCTTTGCTCTCTCTCTCTATCTCTCTTTCTCTTCTCTCTCTCTATCTCTCTTTCTCTCTCTCTTTCTCTCTCTCTCTCTTTCTCTCTCTCTCCTGCTTTCTTCCTCTCTCTCTCTGGTTTATCCATTTTGGATAGATAATTCTTTGTGTTGTTTGTTTAGAGTTTTCCAGTTTTCCCAGAAGTAGTTACAGTGCCTTGCGAAAGTATTCGGCCCCCTTGAACTTTGCGACCTTTTGCCACATTTCAGGCTTCAAACATAAATATATAAAACTGTATTTTTTTGTGAAGAATCAACAACAAGTGGGACACAATCATGAAGTGGAACGACATTTATTGGATATTTCAAACTTTTTTAACAAATCAAAAACTGAAAAATTGGGCGTGCAAAATTATTCAGCCCCTTTACTTTCAGTGCAGCAAACTCTCTCCAGAAGTTCAGTGAGGATCTCTGAATGATCCAATGTTGACCTAAATGACTAATGATGATAAATACAATCCACCTGTGTGTAATCAAGTCTCCGTATAAATGCACCTGCACTGTGATAGTCTCAGAGGTCCGTTAAAAGCGCAGAGAGCATCATGAAGAACAAGGAACACACCAGGCAGGTCCGAGATACTGTTGTGAAGAAGTTTAAAGCCGGATTTGGATACAAAAAGATTTCCCAAGCTTTAAACATCCCAAGGAGCACTGTGCAAGCGATAATATTGAAATGGAAGGAGTATCAGACCACTGCAAATCTACCAAGACCTGGCCGTCCCTCTAAACTTTCAGCTCATACAAGGAGAAGACTGATTAGAGATGCAGCCAAGAGGCCCATGATCACTCTGGATGAACTGCAGAGATCTACAGCTGAGGTGGGAGACTCTGTCCATAGGACAACAATCAGTCGTATATTGCACAAATCTGGCCTTTATGGAAGAGTGGCAAGAAGAAAGCCATTTCTTAAAGATATCCATAAAAAGTGTCGTTTGAAGTTTGCCACAAGCCACCTGGGAGACACACCAAACATGTGGAAGAAGGTGCTCTGGTCAGATGAAACCAAAATTGAACTTTTTGGCAACAATGCAAAACGTTATGTTTGGCGTAAAAGCAACACAGCTCATCACCCTGAACACACCATCCCCACTGTCAAACATGGTGGTGGCAGCATCATGGTTTGGGCCTGCTTTTCTTCAGCAGGGACAGGGAAGATGGTTAAAATTGATGGGAAGATGGATGGAGCCAAATACAGGACCATTCTGGAAGAAAACCTGATGGACTCTGCAAAAGACCTGAGACTGGGATGGAGATTTGTCTTCCAACAAGACAATGATCCAAAACATAAAGCAAAATCTACAATGGAATGGTTCAAAAATAAACATATCCAGGTGTTAGAATGGCCAAGTCAAAGTCCAGACCTGAATCCAATTGAGAATCTGTGGAAAGAACTGAAAACTGCTGTTCACAAATGCTCTCCATCCAACCTCACTGAGCTCGAGCTGTTTTGCAAGGAGGAATGGGAAAAAATTTCAGTCTCTCGATGTGCAAAACTGATAGAGACATACCCCAAGCGACTTACAGCTGTAATCGCAGCAAAAGGTGGCGCTACAAAGTATTAACTTAAGGGGGCTGAATAATTTTGCACGCCCAATTTTTCAGTTTTTGATTTGTTAAAAAGTTTGAAATATCCAATAAATGTCGTTCCACTTCATGATTGTGTCCCACTTGTTGTTGATTCTTCACAAAAAAATACAGTTTTATATCTTTATGTTTGAAGCCTGAAATGTAGCAAAAGGTCGCAAAGTTCAAGGGGGTACTTTCGCAAGGCACTGTAGATTATATGGATTCTTCAATTACATTGAGCTGATGTCTGACCTGCTGTTCCTTCTTTTTCCGTAGTGTATTTCTGTATTGTGGTAGTGATTCCCCTTAGTGAAGGTGTAGGCTCAGGTCTTCTGGAACTATGTTTTTGGTTGGACAGGTTTCTCAATTTCTTTCCTAGGTTTTTGCATTCTTCATCAAACCATTTGTCATTGTTAATTTTCTTAGGTTGTCTGCTTGACATTTTTAGATTTGATGTTTTGGCTATTTTCAAAGAGAGGGTTAGGTCTGCTCTATACCAAATTAGCATACCCCCTGAGTCTCTTCCCTGTTTCAGGGAGTGGGACTACCAGCTCTCTGTAAACTAGAGGGCAACCAGTGGGTCCATCTTCTCTACACCATGTTTCTTGTACGTTGACAATGTCTGATTTCTTGGATGAAGTCTGCGTTCCTGCTCTTTAGGCCAAAGGCAGATGACCTCATACCTTGTATATTCCAGGATGAGATTGTAAAAGCTTTGTGTTCCATAGGGTTTAGTGTGGTTTTTGTGTGGTTTGGGCCCGATCATCACATTAGGTGTGAGCAGAGTATATTGAGCATCTGATACATACCTCTTAGGTTGCAGGATAGGGCTAAGGCAGGTGTATTAGTGTGGGTTGGGCCTGTGGCTTTGCTCGTGGCCTGGGCATACAGTACCAGTCAAAAGTTTGGACACACCTACTCATTCAAGGGTTTTTCTTAATTTTTTTCTATTTTCATCTTTGTAAAATAATAGCATCAAAACTATGGAATAACACACATGGAATCATGTAGTAACCAAAAAGTGTTAAACAAACCAAAATATATTTTAGATTCTTCAAAGTAGTCACCCTTTTGCCTTGTTGACAGCTTTGCACACTCTTGGCATTCTCTCAACCAGCTTCACCTGGAATGCTTTTCCAACAGTCTTGAAGGAGTTCCCACATATGCTGAGCACTTGTTGGCTGCTTTTCCTTCACTCTGAGGTCCGACTCATCCCAAATTATCTCAATTGGGTTGAGGTCGGTTGACTGTGGAGACCAGGTCATCTGATGCAGCACTCCATCACTCTCCTTCTTGGTCAAATGGCCCTTACACAGCCTGGAGGTGTGCTGGGTCATTGTCCTGTTGAACAACAAATGATAGTCCAACTAAGTGCTCACTGCAGTGTGCTGTGGTAGCCATGCTGGTTAATTGTGCTTTGAATTCTAAATAAATCAGTGTCACCAGCAAAGCACCGCCACACCATCACACCTCCTCCTCCATGCTTCACGGTGGGAACCACACATGCAGAGATCATCCGTTCACCTACTCCGCGTCTCACAAAGACACAGCAGTTGGAACCAAAAATCTCAAATTTGGACTAATCAGACCAAAGGACAGATTTCCACCCATTGTGGTGTTGAGGTTCTGGTCTTGGTCTGAGCTAGGCTGTTCTGCTGGCTTGTCTGGGGGGGTATTCTGCTCCCTGTCACACCTCAGCTTTCTGACTTCGTCCTTCAGTGCTATGTGTGCCTCTTTAAGTTCTCTCACCTCAGTCCGTAGTACAGCCAGCTCTCTCAGACAGCCGTCCATCTCCACCTCCTGCCCTCTGGGTCTTGTTAGGGGGGTGTTGTTGTGCTGGTCTGTTTTGTGGGATTGTTCTGTCTGGATTGTGTGGATTAGTTCTCTGAGCTCCACCATGTCTCTCCAGCTCTGTGAATTTTTCCCTCTAAATGATGGAGGAGCAGTGCAGTTGTGGGACCTCGGTTTGTTCAGTGCTGGTGGGGGTGACTATCATTGTCTGCAGGACATTTTAAAGAGGTGTGATCGGACTCACTCAGGATGGGGGAGACATCACAGAGAGAGAGCTTTTCCTGCTGTGCTCTCTCTTTGATCCGGAAAAAGTCCTGCTGGAACTGCATGAGGAAGCCCTGCACCTGTACTGTCCCAGACTAGTACACGTTGAAAGAGGTTGTTTCAATTTCCTCAATGTCTAGTATTCTGAGTTTCCACCCTGGGCCAATACCCTCTCTCTTGACATAGGGGTAGTGTGCTCTTATAGCACCGTGCCATGCCAGGGGATGGTCTGTGTTAATATAGCACCGTGCCATGCCAGGGGATGGTCTGTGTTAATATAGCACCGTGCCATGCCAGGGGATGGTCTTAGTTAATATAGCACCGTGCCATGCCAGGGGATGGTCTGTGTTAATATAGCACCATGCCAGGGGATGGTCTGTGTTAATATAGCACCGTGCCAGGGGATGGTCTGGGTTAATATAGCACCGTGCCAGGGGATGGTCTGGGTTAATATAGCACCATGCCAGGGGATGGTCTGGGTTAATATAGCACCGTGCCATGCCAGGGGATGGTCTGTGTTAATATAGCACCATTCCAGGGGATGGTCTGTGTTAATATAGCACTGTGCCAGGGGATGGTCTGGGTTAATATAGCACCGTGCCATGCCAGGGGATGGTCTGGGTTAATATAGCACCATGCCAGGGGATGGTCTGTGTTAATATAGCACCGTGCCAGGGGATGGTCTTGGTTAATATAGCACCGTGCCAGGGGATGGTCTGGGTTAATATAGCACCATGCCAGGGGATGGTCTGGGTTAATATAGCACCATGCGAGGGGAAAGTCTGTGTTAATATAGCACCATGCCATGCCAGGGGATGGTCTGGGTTAATATAGCACCGTGCCATGCCAGGGGATGGTCTGTGTTAATATAGCACCGTGCCAGGGGATGGTCTGGTTTAATATAGCACCGTGCCATGCCAGGGGATGGTCTGGGTTAATATAGCACCGTGCCATGCCAGGGGATGGTCTGGGTTAATATAGCACCGTGCCATGCCAGGGGATGGTCTGGGTTAATATAGCACCATGCCAGGGGATGGTCTGTGTTAATATAGCACCGTGCCAGGGGATGGTCTGGGTTAATATAGCACCATGCCAGGGGATGGTCTGGGTTAATATAGCACCATGCCAGGGGATGGTCTGGGTTAATATAGCACCGTGCCAGGGGATGGTCTGGGTTAATATAGCACCGTGCCATGCCAGGGGATGGTCTGGGTTAATATAGCACCATGCCAGGGGCTGGTCTGGGTTAATATAGCACCATGCCAGGGGATGGTCTGTGTTAATATAGCACCGTGCCAGGGGATGGTCTGGGTTAATATAGCACCATGCCAGGGGATGGTCTGGGTTAATATAGCACCATGCCAGGGGATGGTCTGGGTTAATATAGCACCATGCCAGGGGATGGTCTGGGTTAATATAGCACCATGCCAGGGGATGGTCTGGTTAATATAGCACCATGCCAGGGGATGGTCTGGGTTAATATAGCACCATGCCAGGGGATGGTCTGTGTTAATATAGCACCATGCCAGGGGATGGTCTGGGTTAATATAGCACCATGCCAGGGGATGGTCTGTGTTAATATAGCACCATGCCAGGGGATGGTCTGGGTTAATATAGCACCATGCCAGGGGATGGTCTGTGTTAATATAGCACCAATGCCAGGGGATGGTCTGTGTTAATATAGCACCGTGCCAGGGGATGGTCTGGGTTAATATAGCACCATGCCAGGGGATGGTCTGGGTTAATATAGCACCGTGCCAGGGGATGGTCTGGGTTAATATAGCACCGTGCCAGGGGATGGTCTGTGTTAATATAGCACCATGCCAGGGGATGGTCTGTGTTAATATAGCACCATGCCAGGGGATGGTCTGGGTTAATATAGCACCATGCCAGGGGATGGTCTGTGTTAATATAGCACAATGCCAGGGGATGGTCTGTGTTAATATAGCACCGTGCCAGGGGATGGTCTGTGTTAATATAGCACCATGCCAGGGGATGGTCTGGGTTAATATAGCACCATGCCAGGGGATGGTCTGTGTTAATATAGCACCGTGCCAGGGGATGGTCTGTGTTAATATAGCACTGTGCCAGGGGATGGTCTGTGTTAATATAGCACCGTGCCAGGGGATGGTCTGGGTTAATATAGCACCATGCCAGGGGATGGTCTGGGTTAATATAGCACCATGCCAGGGATGGTCTGGGTTAATATAGCACCATGCCAGGGGATGGTCTGGGTTAATATAGCACCATGCCAGGGGATGGTCTGGGTTAATATAGCACCATGTAAGGGGATGGTCTGGGTTAATATAGCACCATGCCAGGGGATGGTCCATAGCACCATGCCAGGGGATGGTCTGTGTTAATATAGCACCATGCCAGGGGATGGTCTGGGTTAATATAGCACTGTGCCAGGGGATGGTCTGGGTTAATATAGCACCATGCCATGCCAGGGGATGGTCTGGGTTAATATAGCACCATGCCAGGGGATGGTCTGGGTTAATATAGCACCATGCCAGGGGATGGTCTGGGTTAATATAGCACCATGCCAGGGGATGGTCTGGGTTAATATAGCACCATGCCAGGGGATGGTCTGGGTTAATATAGCACCATGCCAGGGGATGGTCTGGGTTAATATAGCACCATGCCAGGGGATGGTCTGGGTTAATATAGCACCGTGCCAGGGGATGGTCTGGGTTAATATAGCACCATGCCAGGGGATGGTCTGGGTTAATATAGCACCATGCCAGGGGATGGTCTGGGTTAATATAGCACCATGCCATGCCAATATAGCACCATGCCATGGGGATGGTCTGGGTTAATATAGCACCATGCCATGCCAGGGGATGGTCTGGGTTAATATAGCACCATGCCAGGGGATGGTCTGGGTTAATATAGCACCATGCTAGGGGATGGTCTGGGTTAATATAGCACCGTGCCAGGGGATGGTCTGGGTTAATATAGCACCGTGCCAGGGGATGGTCTGGGTTAATATAGCACCGTGCCAGGGGATGGTCTGGGAAAATGAACGTTCCCCTCTTTGTAGCAGTCAGCAAGTAGTGTCTCTAGATTGTCCTTGAGGAGCTTTTGTTGTATTTATTCCATGCATGGTTAGTTTTAATATCCATGAGCTATTGTATTGTAACGACCCCTGGACAGGGATAAGCCATTGGGGCTTCAAAGGCCTCTGCATTTGGGTAGGATAGGGGTGGTGAGTTGGGGGAGAAGAGGATGAATGGGTAGTACAGATCAACTCAGGGGACGGGGGTCACGATATTAACTAATACAATTATGTCTTCATCAAGGCCTGCTTAGAGGCCATTGTTCCTCACTGATCATCTCTCTAGCGAGCCCAACCAGCATTAACAGTCACCTGCCCTCAATGGAAACACCTTGAAGTTGCATCATTTGAGACTTATTTAATACGCCGTTTTCCCTCATTCCTCCTCCTTTTCTTGATTTCTGGTTAAATCGTGCTCCAGATATAACTTTGTTTGTAGATCGGTTCTGCGTCCCTATTCAATATATAGTGCACTACTTTTGACCAGGGCCCATAGGTTCTGGTCAAAAGTCGTGTGCCTGTAGGGAATAGGATGGCATTTGGGACACACCTGCCGCTTTTACTGTCAAAAGATATTGCCTCGCAAAACAGGGCACTGTCGGGAAGGATGAAAACGGGGTTGTTTTATTGTTGCTGGGTGGCTCTGCCAGGAAAGGGGGATGGAGGACCAGGCCTGATCAGTAGCTGTCAATGTCATCTGTCTGTCTCCTCCTTCATATGTAACATATTCCTATGGGCATCTGGTGTCCTTTTAGGCCCACACACACGGGCATGGAAACACAGGCCCACACACACACACACAACACACACACACACACACACACACACACACACACACACACACACACACGGGCATGGAAACACACACACACACGGGCATGGAAACACACACACACACACACACACACACACACACACACACACACACACACACACATGGGCATGGAAACACACACACACACACGGGCAATGTAATCACTCACACACACACACACACACACATGGGCATGGATACACACACACATGGGCATGGAAACACACACACACACACACACGGGCATGGATACACACACACAGGCATGGAAACACACACACACACACACACGGGCATGGAAACACACACACACACACACACACACACATGGGCATGGATACACACACACACATGGGCATGGAAACACACACACACACACACACATGGGCATGGATACACACACACACATGGGCATGGAAACACACACACACACACACACATGGGCATGGATACACACACACATGGGCATGGAAACACACACGCATACACACACATTGGCATGGACACAAACATGCATTGGCATGGAAACACACACACACACACACGGGCATAGAAACACACACACACAGGCATGGAAACACACACACATGGGCATGGAAACACACACACATACACACAAAAATTGGCATGGAAAAAAACATACATTGGCATGGAAACACACACACAAGTTCACACTCTGGCACCCCCGATGCATTTGGGTATTGCTCATCACTCATGCACATGAGTGCACACATACATCGACTTGCGGAAACACACACACACACACACATTGTGTCATTCACAGAACAGCAGAGCAACAAGCTACTGTCATAGTGACACATAAACAGATACACACGGACACAATGCTGGGCCTGACAATAAGATGAATGTGATAGAAAGGCATTCTTTAACTGTCCCAAGGCATATCTACTACTAACAGACCTCCCTCCCCCTGCCCCCTCTCTCACCATAGTGGCCTCCCCTCCCCCTACCCCCTCTCTCACCCTAGTGCCCCCCTCCTCCTGCCCCCTCTCTCACCCTAGTGGCCTTCCCCCCTCCCCTTGGCCCCCTCCCCCTCTCTCACCCTAGTGGCCTCCCCCCCCTGCCTCCCCTCCCCCCCCCTCTCTCACCCTAGTGGCCTCCCCTCCCCCCCCCCCCTCACCCTGGGCCTCCTCCCCCTGCCCCTCTCTCACCCTAGTGGCCTCCCCTCCCCACCCCCTGCCCCCTCTCACCCTAGTGGCCTCCCCTCCCCCTGCCCCCTCTCACCCTAGTGGCCTGGCCTCCCCCTCCCCTAGTGGCCTCCCCTCCCCCCCCTCTCCCCCTAGTGGCCTCCCCTCCCCCTCACCACCCTAGTGGCCTCCCCCCTCCCCCTGCCCCCTCTCTCACCCTAGTGGCCTCCCCCTCCCCCTGCCTCCCCCCCCTCTCTCACCCTAGTGGCCTCCCCTCCCCTGCCCCCTGCCCCCTCTCACCCTAGTGGCCTCCCCTCCCCCTGCCCCCTCTCTCACCCTAGTGGCCACCCCCCCCTCCCCCTGCCCCCTCTCTCACCCTAGTGGCCTCCCCTCCCCTGCCCCCTCTCTCACCCTAGTGGCCTCCCCTCCCCCTGCCCCCTCTCTCACCCTAGTGGCCTCCCCTCCCCCTGCCCCCTCTCTCACCCTAGTGGCCTCCCCTCCCCTGCCCCCTCTCTCTCACCCTAGTGGCCTCCCCTCCCCTGCCCCCTCTCTCACCCTAGTGGCCTGCCCCCTCCCCCTGCCCCCTCTCTCATCCTAGTGGCCTGCCCCCCCCCCTGGCCTCCCCCCCCCTCTCCCCTAGTGGCCTCCCCTCCCCTGCCCCCCTCTCTCATCCTAGTGGCCTGCCCCCCCTCACCCCCCCTGCCTCCCCTCCCCTGCCCCTCTCTCACCCTAGTGGCCTCCCCTCCCCTGCCCCCCCCCCCCTGCCCCCTCTCACCCTAGTGGCCTCCCCTCCCCCTGCCCCCCCCTAGTGGCCCCCCTGCCCCCTCTCATCCTAGTGGCCTCCCCTCCCCCTGCCCCCTCTCTCATCCTAGTGGCCTCCCCCCCCTCCCCCTAGTGGCCCCCTCTCTCACCCTAGTGGCCTCCCCTCCCCCTGCCCCCTCATCCTAGTGGCCTCCCTCCCCCTGCCCCCTCTCATCCTAGTGGCCTCCCCTCCCCTGCCCCCTCTCTAACCCTAGTGGCCTCCCCTCCCCTGGCCTGGCCCCCTCCCCCTGCCCCCTCTCTCACCCTAGTGGCCTCCCCTCCCCTCCCCCTGCCCCCTCTCTCACCCTAGTGGCCTCATCCCCTCCCCCCTGCCCCTCTCTCACCCTAGTGGCCTCCCCTCCCCCTGCCCCCCTCTCAACCCTAGTGCTCCCTAGTGGCCTCCCCTCCCCCCCTCCCTAGTGGCCTCCCCCCTGCCCCCTAACCCCCCTCTCTCATCCTAGTGGCCTCCCCTCCCCCTGCCCCTCTCTCACCCTAGTGGCCTGCCCCCCCTGCCCCCCCTCTCACCCTAGTGGCCTCCCCTCCCCCTGCCCCCTCTCTCACCCTAGTGGCCTCCCCTCCCCTGCCCCCTCTCTCACCCTAGTGGCCTCCCCTCCCCTGCCCCCTCTCCCCTCCCCCTGCCCCCTCTCTCACCCTAGTGGCCTCCCCTCCCCCTGCCCCCTCTCTCACCCTAGTGGCCTCCCCTCCCCCCCCCCCTCACCCTAGTGGCCCTCCCCTGCCCCCCCTGCCCCCTCTCACCCTAGTGGCCTCCCCTCCCCCTGCCCCCTCTCTAACCCTAGTGGCCTCCCCCCCTCCCCCTCCCCCCCCCTCTCTCACCCTAGTGGCCTCCCCTCCCCCCCTCCCCCTCCCTCCCCCCCCTCTCTCACCCTAGTGGCATCCCCTCCCCCTGCCCCCTCTCACCCTAGTGGCCCCCCCCCCCCTGCCCCCCCCTCTCATGCCCCCCTAGTGGCCTCCCCTCCCCCTGCCCCCTCTCTAACCCAGTGGCCACCCCTCCCCTGCCCCCTCTCTCATCCGGCCTGCCCCCCCTCCCCTGTCCTCCTCCCTGGACCTCACTACTGGGAGTCCTTTTAATTGAAAGTTCAATTTTGACAACTGGGTGTTGGACATTGTTAGCACCAGCCTCCCACCAGGTCCACACTCAGAGGAGAGGCAAGACAAGACCCAGATTAAAGACTGTTGAAAAAACATATATTTTTTACCTGAACAGACCATGTGCTAAGAGAGAGTTCTGTCGAGGCAGGCGAGGTTCTGCTGCTCCATTTAAACCCACAAGTCAGGAGGAGAAAGAAGGGAGATGGAGGGATGGAAGGATGGGAGGGATGGAGGGAAGGAATGATGGAAAAAGGTAGGGATAGAGGGATGGAAGGATGGAGGGATGGAAGGATGGAATGATGGAAAAAGGTAGGGATAGAGGGATGGAAGGATGGGAGGGATGGAGGGAAGGAATGATGGAAAAAGGTAGGGATAGAGGGATGGAAGGATGGAGGATGGAAGGAAGGAATGATGGAAAAAGGTAGGGATAGAGGGATGGAAGGGTGGAGGGATGGAAGGATGGAATGATGGAAAAAGGGAGGGATGAAAGGATGGGAAGCTGGAAGGACGGAAGGATGGAGAGATGGAAGAATGGAGAGGTGGAGGGATGGAGGGATGGAGGGGGAAAAATAAGAGGAGTGTTTGTTTACTGTTCAGTTGTTCTCCCAAATTTGTATATGCTGATTTACCTTTTCTTTAGTTGTGTGTGTGTGTGTGTGTGTGTGTAGGGGGGTGTACTGTGTTTTAATGCTACCTGGTTACCTGAGGCCACGCCATGGGTGTCTCCAACCTTGAAATAATAAAGATTGTGTGTGTGTGACTAGCGTAACAGAGTGAGAGACAGAGAGGTGGGGAAAGTAGTGAGTGATATTTGGTGACTTGCCAGAGGCAGCTAGAGAAAAGGAGAGGTTGAAGGAGGGTGTGTATGTGCTGGTGACCTCAGCCATGGTAGAGCTGTGAAGATGACATCATTAGATTGACTTAGAATAGTATAGCAGGTCAAGGCCTGCTATTGCAGTAGAGCCATATACACCCTGAACACATAGTATTGCAGTAATACAGCCAGACCTGCTACTGCAGTAGAGCCATATACACACTGAACACATAGTATTACAGTAATACTGCCAGACCTGCTACTGCAGTAGAGCCATATACACACTGAACACATAGTATTACAGTAATACAGCCAGACCTGCTACTGCAGTAGAGCCATATACACACTGAACACATAGTATTGCAGTAATACAGCCAGACCTGCTACTGCAGTAGAGCCATATACACACTGAACACATAGTATTACAGTAATACTGCCAAACCTGCTACTGCAGTAGAGCCATATACACACTGAACACATAGTATTACAGTAATACTGCCAGACCTGCTACTGCAGTAGAGCCATATACACACTGAACACATAGTATTACAGTAATACTGCCAGACCTGCTACTGCAGTAGAGCCATATACACACTGAACACATAGTATTACAGTAATACAGCCAGACCCATAGATATAAATACATAGTGTATGACAACAGATATAGACTCAGCTTTTCATTAAGTTTGTGGGTCACAGGAGGCTGGTGAGGCTCATAATAATGTCTGGAATGGAGCCAATGGAATGGCATCAAACACCTGGAAACCATGGAAACCATGGAAACCATTGGTTAGATGTGTTTGATACCATTCCACTAACTCCCCTCCAGTCATTACCAGGACCCTGTCCTCATCATGTGCCTCCAACCACCTGTGGTGTGTGTGTGTGTGTGTGTGTGTGTGTGTGGTGTAAGGGATGTTAACCTGATGCAATCCTCTTTATAAATGCAGTCCACTATATTTAACTGTGCTGCATTGCATTATCATTCCAGAGCTGTTGCTACAGGACTTGTTATGAGTCTGAAAGAATGACTTTCTCTTGGCTTTCTATCTCATGAGTTTGTTGTTATTCTGAGGCATATTCTGACCGGCAGGGTGCTGATTTGATTACGGCGCCACGCGGCGCCTCGTCAGATCATGTCGCTGATAAAGAATGTCTGGGACCCCGACCTGCCCTGCTCACCCCGTCCGTGTTTGGAGGCCAGAGGGGTGAAGGGTAATTTGCATCGTCTCCCTGTCGCCCCTCGCATCTTGTATTCCTTCATTAGTGTTGTCCTTTAACGAGCGGATCAAACGTGAGGGTAATTATTAAATAGATCATATCTCTGCTGTAGCCGTGGCAACGGTCGCCGGGCAGGGAGGGAAGCGATGTTGGGAACCTGGTGCATGATGAGTACTTTTGGTAGACCCTTGTGTGTGTTTGCGTTGTGTGTTTGTGTTGTTTGTGTGTGTGCGTTCGCATTGCGTTGTGTGTTTCAGTTGTCTGTAGTGTGTGTGCAACAAAAATCTGCCGGTTTGACTTCAGTATTCAACGTTTGTCCAGGAGGGGGATAAACATCAACAGTTAAGTTTAGATACGGGTTAAGGTTTGGGAAAGACCAGAAAATAAACCATTGGCCCTATTCAGGGAAAGGGAAGGGAAAGGGGAAGCCTAGTCAGTTGAATAACTGAATGCATTCAACAGAAATATGCAGTTGCTAACATATGCTAACACTACTGACATCCTGTACATGGTAGTTGATGTGCTGTGTCCCTGCTGTGACAGCCCTATCTGCACCACCACCACTGTAATGTACACAGTAGCCGTAACTCAGGGCCGGCTGTAGTAAACCTATAAGAGCCATTGTGACTGGGATGCCCTTGAGTGAGATGGCTACCTAGCAGTGTGACCAGGACACAGAGTTCCCATCACACACACAAGCACAATCACATGCATACACACTAACACACACACGTGCACACACACACACACACACACACACACACACACACACACACACACACACACACACACACACACACACACACACACACACACATATTTAGTTCCCATCCACTTTCAATGGGGTTAGGGTGGTAGGTTGTAACTCGCCCCGCATCAAGGTCTACAGCAAGCAAATCAATTATGCAAATAACTGAAAGGTAAATGCTTTTGCTGGCATGGTTGCGTTAGCGGTGGCCTTGGGGTATGGGTGCTAGGCGGTCTGTGTGTGTGTGTGTGTGTGTGTGTGTGTGTGTAGAAAGCCTCCCTGGAGGTTTGAGTTATGAAACCCAGGTACCCTGATATGGGATTTGCACCTAAACAGCCCCACTGCCATTTCAAAATGAATCCCCATAGACATATATCTGGGAGTGGAGGGAGAGGGACCCGCTAGGCAGATGTCTGCAGCTAACCTAGCCCTGAGCTGCTGCCTTCCTACCATCTAGTTACTGCTACACTAGACACTATCTATTTTGAGATTGTTAGAGCAAAGCTACGGTTGGTTGTGTGTGTGTGTGTGTGTGGGTAGGGGGATTGTGACATCGAATGAATCATGCTTCTGGCATCTCTGACATTGCACACAATCAAGTGCGCACACACATGCATGCACGCAAGCACACACACAAACTACTACAACGGAACACAAAGGGCGTTGATTAAAGCCCATCAATTGTAGTGGAGAAGGAGAAAGGTAAGGGCCTCCACATTGATTCTCTGCTAAAGGGACATAAAGAGAGAATAACTGTCCCACAATCAGCGTCATACCTTCAGCAGGGGGCAATTACACTGACATAAGGTCAGCTAATCCCTGGTTTACACACACACACACACACACACACAAACACACAGACAGACTTTCTCAAAAACATTCTTTCTCTCTCTATCTCTCTCTCTCTCTCTCTCTCTCTCTCTCTCTCTCTGACACACACAGAGCTAAATCCTGTGCCGGTCGATAAGGCGGCAGGGTCCATCGGTCACCAGTGCACACGTGAGCAGACTTTTGAATGATCACTTAGCATGCGTCTTGTAGAAAAGAAACTGACAGATTAGGGAGAAAAGAGGTGTTCTGAGGAGTGAAGCTGGTAATGCTGGTTGGAAATGGAGGGAGAACGTGATGAGCTAGTGGTTTGGCAGGGCTGATTGTGACAGAGATTGGATATGTTTAGAGAGAGACTCTCTCTCTCTCTCCTCCTTCTCAGTGTGTAGAAATTCATCAGGCACTCTGATAGATGAGAGTGCATAAAGGGACATGTGGGGTGTAAATCTAACACACACACACACACACACACACACACACACACACACACACACACACACACACACACACACACACACACACACACACACACACACACACACACACACACACACACACACACACACACACACAGCTCTATCAGTGAGGGTTAGTGAGTGGTCAGAGACTGCACCATGGAATAAATCCTACATGGCACCCTATCCCCTGTATAACAGCCTATTCCCTATGGGCCCTGGTCAAAAGTAGTGCACTATATAGGAATTAGGGGGACATTTGTGACGCAGGCACGGATAAAACACACAAAACACAGGGAGGGAGAGAGGAAGACAGGGAGGGGAAGAGAGAGGGAAGGGGAGAGGGAGAAATGGTGGTAGTTGGGATGAAAAGAGAAGTAGAGAGAGAGAGAGAGAGATCAGAGCTCACTGAGCAACATCATAAAGCTGGTGTTCTGATTCTGTCACCATGAGAGATTTACACACACACACACACACACACACACACACACACACACACACACACACACACACACACACACACACACACACACACACACACACACACACACACATACACACACACACTTCCATCACCTTCCATCACCTCTCTGACACACACACACACAGACACACACACTAAGCCCCATGTGCTGCCGATTCAACGTCATCTCATGACAAAGTGTGACAAAGAAGAATGCTGTGTTTTCTCATCCTTCCCTCAATCACAAATGTCTTACCTTCTCCAGTTAATATGACCTTTCTCTCCTCTCACTCCCTCCTGCACTTCTTTAGACTGATCCCTGACCTGTTGGTATATAAATAAACCTATGTACAGGCATGGAGCCACGCTGGAGTAAAGCTGTTCCTAGTCACCGCTTCCCATGTTGGCTTCATTAGCACACAGCCACACAGAGTACAGTAAAATGCCTACAGGCAGCCTGTAATGTTGTTATCTGGCCTGTAGGGGGAGGCCTCACCAGGGAGGGATGTTGTGAGGAACAATGCTAGCGCTTGTTGGCATAAATAAGGTGAGGATTGCACCCCAATATTCTCGTATTTCTCCCAAAATCTAAACTTCATCACTCTCCTTCATGGGTTTGAAAGGAAAAGAGTGTGTGCCTCCAGAACTGCATTTAACAGCACTCCAGTCAAAAGTAGTGCACTATACATGGAATAGGCTGACATTTTGGATGCAAACACTGAATTTATGCGTTTCCATCCTCCTCTTTCTGTCCAGAGACAGAGACTCCTACATAACAACAAGCAACAGTGAAGTGGTGATGCCAGACAGACAGCGTGGTGGCAGAGAGGAGAGGAGAGGAGAGGAGAGGAGAGGAGAGGAGAGGAGAGGAGAGGAGAGGAGAGGGAGGAGAGGAGGAGAGGAGAGGAGAGGAGAGGAGAGGAGAGGAGAGGAGAGGAGAGGAGAGGAGAGGAGAGGAGAGGAGAGGAGAGGAGAGGAGAGGAGAGGAGAGGAGAGGAGAGGAGGACTTTGTCAGCAGAAGGTGATCTGCCAGTAAACCGAATAGAGGGGAGAGAGAGTTGTGAAGAGGGCTGTGAGCATCTGTAGTCACAACATGAGCTCCTAGGAGAAGGCCAGAATGGAGAGGACAGAAGAGAGGCTGGACTAGGTCCACACACACACCTGCTCTGCTGGTCCGGCAGAGTTGGTCCGTTGGGTTTGAGGGACGTGACGGAGGGATGTGTTGTTGTAGGTAGTGGACAGATGGTGTAGGTAGTGGTCTTAGATGGTGTAGGTAGTGGACTTAGATGGTGTAGGTAGTGGACTTAGATGGTGTAGGTAGTGGTCTTAGATGGTGTAGGTAGTGGTCTTAGATGGTGTAGGTAGTGGACTTAGATGGTGTAGGTAGTGGACTTAGATGGTGTAGGTAGTGGACTTAGATGGTGTAGGTAGTGGTCAGATGGTGAAGGTAGTGGACAGATGGTGTAGGTAGTGGACTTAGATGGTGTAGGTAGTGGTCTTAGATGGTGTAGGTAGTGGACAGATGGTGTAGGTAGTGGACAGATGGTGAAGGTAGTGGACAGATGGTGTAGGTAGTGGACAGATGGTGAAGGTAGTGGACTAAGATTATGTAGGTAGTGGTCTTAGATGGTGTAGGTAGTGGTCTTAGGTCTTGATGTAGGTAGTGGTCTTAGATGGTGTAAGAGGTAGTGGACTTAGATTATGTAGGTAGTGGTCTTAGATGGTGTAGGTAGTGGTCTTAGATGGTGTAGGTAGTGGTCTTAGATGGTGTAGGTAGTGGACTTAGATGGTGTAGGTAGTGGTCTTAGATGGTGTAGGTAGTGGACTTAGATGGTGTAGGTAGTGGACTAAGATTATGTAGGTAGTGGACAGATGGTGTAGGTAGTGGTCTTAGATGATGTAGGTAGTGGTCTTAGATGGTGTAGGTAGTGGACAGATGGTGTAGGTAGTGGACAGATGGTGTAGGTAGTGGACTTAGATGGTGTAGGTAGTGGACAGATGGTGAAGGTAGTGGACAGATGGTGTAGGTAGTGGACTTAGATGGTGTAGGTAGTGGTCTTAGATGGTGTAGGTAGTGGACAGATGGTGTAGGTAGTGGACAGATGGTGAAGGTAGTGGACAGATGGTGTAGGTAGTGGACAGATGGTGAAGGTAGTGGACTAAGATTATGTAGGTAGTGGTCTTAGATGGTGTAGGTAGTGGACTTAGATGGTGTAGGTAGTGGACTAAGATTATGTAGGTAGTGGTCTTAGATGGTGTAGGTAGTGGTCTTAGATGATGTAGGTAGTGGTCTTAGATGGTGTAGGTAGTGGACTAAGATTATGTAGGTAGTGGTCTTAGATGGTGTAGGTAGTGGTCTTAGATGGTGTAGGTAGTGGTCTTAGATGGTGTAGGTAGTGGACTTAGATGGTGTAGGTAGTGGTCTTAGATGGTGTAGGTAGTGGACTTAGATGGTGTAGGTAGTGGACTTAGATGGTGTAGGTAGTGGACTAAGATTATGTAGGTAGTGGACAGATGGTGTAGGTAGTGGTCTTAGATGATGTAGGTAGTGGTCTTAGATGGTGTAGGTAGTGGACAGATGGTGTAGGTAGTGGTCTTAGATGGTGTAGGTAGTGGACAGATGTGGTGTAGGTAGTGGTCTTAGATGGTGTAGGTAGTGGACAGATGGTGTAGGTAGTGGACAGATGGTGTAGGTAGTGGTCTTAGATGGTGTAGGTAGTGGACAGATGGTGTAGGTAGTGGTCTTAGATGGTGTAGGTATTTGACTAAGATTATGTAGGTAGTGGTCTTAGATGGTGTATGTAGTGGACTTGGGTGGTGTAGGTAGTGGACAGATGGTGTAGGTAGTGGACTTGGATGGTGTAGGTAGTGGACAGATGGTGTAGGTAGTGGACTTAGATGGTGTAGGTAGTGGTCTTAGAGGGTGTAGGTAGTGGTCTTAGAGGGTGTAGGTAGTGGTCTTAGAGGGTGTAGGTAGTGGACTTAGATGGTGTAGGTAGTGGACAGATGGTGTAGGTTAGTGGACTTAGATGGTGTAGGTAGTGGACAGATGGTGTAGGTAGTGGTCTTAGAGGGTGTAGGTAGTGGACTTAGATGGTGTAGGTAGTGGACAGATGGTGTAGGTAGTGGACTTAGATGACTGGTACGCTTTTATTGACTGGTGCAGTTGGCAAACATTTTTAGGCCAGTGGGTCATCCGAAAATATTTTTTTTTGCCCAGAAAGATCCTTATGTGGCTAGTATAGAAATAGTCCGGTGTGCTAGAAAATGCCAGGGCTGATTTCTGGCCCCAGTCCGCCCCTGGTCAATCAGGTTTCAGGATGCTGCTAGGCTGACTGGCCTGACATCCTATCGGGTGTTCTCTAATTGAGCCTGTCACTAATCTGTCTTGTACCCGATCTCCTTGACTCCCATCAGGTCTTAAACATTATACTAATTAACTACCATCCCCAGGTAGATAGTTTAAAACAACAGGATACCTGCCTATCAGCTCCGAAACCACTACCTACACCATCTGTCCACTACCCTGAAACCACATACCACAGTAAATATGAATTATTTTGTGGATTATAATTAATATACTTTTTTGTAGGGGTTGATAACTTTTTTCGTAAGGGAAAATCAAGTCTGAAATTTCAAAGTGGAAATTACAAACTTCAGAAGCCTTTTTAAACCTCAACTACTGTACATGTTTTACATTTCCTGCATTGAGGGCAAGTTCTCCTGCAACAGGGTGATCAAATGAATATCCTACGTCTGTAATTAACTACCTACCAATCCCAGGTAGAGAACATAAAACAACAGGATACCTCCCCAACGAACACAGACAGGCAATAAGGAAATAAATTACGCAAAAAAATACCCAGAGAAGCACTAGACATCATTTTTAAGATTCATAAAACATCAAATAATTATACAAGGAATTTGTGAAGTTAAATGTGGTCTTTGCCGCACATGAGAACCTATCAAGAAACATTTTCAAAATACTGTAAACATTAAAGTGGTCTTGGCCGTACACAGGCAGGTAGCAGGGTATAAGTAATAGGGTATAGGGCCCACTGGGTTAAGGGTCCACTACTTTTCTGACAAACTAGAGGGGGGAAACCTCTTGTCCCAAATGCCACCCTATGCCCTATATAGTGCACTACTTGTGGACTACACAGGGAATAGGGTGCCATTTGGAACACAGACCAAGTTTGCAAGCTTGGGTTATTAGTTTGACCCTCTGTCAGATTCCAGTGTGTAGTTCTGCAAAACAAGGTACCCAGGGGCCCTAGATACTGTATGGGTTTAGGTGCTGTACTTTAACATCATCTCTCGCTGTGTGTTTCTGTGTGTTCACGACAAACACTGGAGCTCGGCTGGCCGCACTAAATCTGAAGGATTACTGGGCGGTTGACCGCACAGGGAGATAGGCTGGCAGGTCAAAACCACCGGACCGGACACACACACACACACCACCACACACACAAAAGTGCACACACACACACACACACACACACACACACACACACACACACACACACACACACAACAAAGGGATGTTTATCTAGGAGTGGCTCAGTGAGGTCCTGTATGGCTCAGTTGGAAGACTGTGACATGCAATGCCAGAATTATGGTTTTGATTCCTGGCTGTGGCCACCACTGTATCTAATGTATGGACACATTACTGTAAGTCGCTTTGGACAAGTGTTAAATGCAGTAGAAATGAATACAAATATGTGTTGTGTGTAGTGTTGTAAGTCTTTATCAGAAGTAAAGGACTGTCCACTGCAGGGTTAATCCACGCCAGCCCAGGGGGAAATATTTCTGGCATCTCAGATTGTTCTGGGAATTCTCACATAGAAACTTCATTGGCTGAAAGAATGTTTAACATGCTTTTTACATTTGTATCACAAAACATATATTTTTTGAAAATCATGATGAAAGTAGCCACTTTAGGCCCTTGTTAGACCTAGACATGTCTCCTGTAAGACCTTATGACCTGTGAACCGTTCCAGATACAGACATCATCATGGTGTCATCATACTCTTTATAATGTGATCTAACTGATGGAATATGTCCAGACTCTGACTTACACATTCATTTATTCAATAATATAAATAGGAATATTTACCCATTTTGATATCTTATTTTAAGACATGGTTTGGAACAAAATACTCTTGAAACACATCAAACTTCCAGGGTGGTTCTCTGGTACTTTTAATGACATGACCCATTTTACTGTGTACATAGACATTGATATTCAGCAACTGACGAGCAGCAGGAGTTTGAATCCATTCACTGCGTTGGTGGTGCTCATAACATTGATCAGAACTCTGGAAATGGGATGTACTTGTAGAGTTTATTGTTCCAAACAATATGTCTTAAAATGAACACAATGAAAAAGGGTGGTTTTGAGATATTCATATGAATATTTACATGTTCAATAAATGATTGTGAACATTTGTATTTCAGAGACATATTCTAGACGTTAGAGCACACTATGGAGTTTAATAACACCAAGATGTTGTTTATCATGTACAATATACGGATCGTAAGGTCTTGCAGTGGGTTCCCGAGTGGCGCAGAGGTCTTAGGCACTGCATCTCAGTGCTTGAGGTGTCACTACAGACTACAGTGATACCAGCCTGGTTCGAATCCAGGCTGTATCACAAGTGGCTGTGATTGTGAGTCCCATAGGGTGGTGCACAATTGGCTCAGCATCGTCTGGGTTTGGCTGGTGTAGACCGTCATTGTAAATAAGATTTTTTTCTTAAAGGATTGGACCCTTTTTATTTATTTTTTACAATTTTCACCAAAAATGACATACCCAAATCTAACTGCTTGTAGTTCCGGACCTGAAGCAAGGATATGCATATTCTTAATACCATTTGAAAGGAAACTCTTTGAAGTTTGTTGAAATGTGAAATTAATGTGGGAGAATATAACACATTAGATCTGGTAAAAGATAATACAAAGAAACAAAAATTATTTTTTGTACCATCATCTTTGAAATGCAAGAGAAAGGTCATAAAGTATTATTCCAGCACAGACGCTATTTAGATTTTGGCCTCTAGATGGCAGCAGTTTATATGCAACGTTTTAGGATGATCCAATGAACCATTGCATATCTGTTCAAAATGTTGTATCAAGACTACCGATCCTGTAGAGGTTAACTGACTTGCCTAGTTAAATAAAGGTAAAAAAATAATAATAATTGCAGGAGATGTGTAGGTCTTAAAAGGGCCTAAAATGGTCAATTTCTCAATGTTTTGTGATCTCAGACACCAAAATATTTCCCTCTCCTGCCCTGCAGTAATGTCTGTTTTTATAGCTTGTATGGTGTGTAATAGTTCCATGATTACAATCTGGTGTGATATCATGTGTGACAGAAAACAAACACACACACACAGCTGTTACTCACACTGTTAAAGACATGGAGAATGTGAGCCTGGTGAGCATTGAGTCATGTAATCCTTAACTGTGCAGTACTCAGTCGTGAAAAATTCTCAGATAATGAGTCTAGAATCATGGCTGTTTATCAGTTTCACGGGGCCACGAGGATTCAGGCAAACACATTGTATTACATCTTCTCCCCGTGCTCCACACACACACACACACACACACACACACACACACACACACACACACACACACACACACACACACACACACACACACACACACACACACACACACACACACAGCAGCTACATGATTATTTATAAGCTTCTCACAAACACACACTTACTCACAGTGAGACGTAGCCTACTTTCCTCGACAACCAGTTCTGTCTCCCTCCTTTTAAAATCATCAAACCAATTCTCTTCAGTATCCGTTATCTGACTGAAAGGAATCGGTGTCCTCCTTCCCAAGTTTCTGTCACAATGCTCCGCTCCGGAGCAGGTGAACCCAAGAGCAGACTCAGATGAGGAGACTGGGATGAGGTAACCAAGGTATTTATTGAAACACAGGGGGAAGATGGAGTGCAGGTCAGGGGAAGCTCGGGCGGGTTGCAGGAAACCAGGTGCGGAGGCTGGGGCTGGGGGAGTTGGGACTGGGTAAGCAGGTCCTGAGAGGAATCCAAGGATGCAGTGGAGTGGGGGGGTCCAGGACAGTGTAGCATGACTGACGAGACGTGGAACTGGAGACACGGACCAGAGTCAGAGCAGAAGAGGAAAACAGCGTCAAGCACAGGAAAACGGACACAACACGAAAACAGGATCTAAGCAGGAAGTAACAGCTACAAAAATGGAGACTGACTGAGCAAAGATTACAATCTGGCAGCGTGGAAGTGGCAAGGCTGAGTGTTTGTAGAGGTCTTGATTATGGAACAGGTTGCAGCTGGTGGGGATCTGCTCCGCCTCCAGCATACCTGTGTCCGCCCATACAATCTCACAATCTCACATACACACACACACACACACACACACACACACACACACACACACACACACACACACACACACACACACAAAGAGGAAAAGGGAGAGAGCACTGTGGGAGTGGCGGCAGGTTAGGGAGACACAGGATGAGCAGTAGAGGGCGTGGCAGGCGCAGATGTAACAGTTTCCCTGGCCAACTACCAACTGCCTTAAACCTTGTTTAAGGCATTAATTGGATATGAAAATGACAGTGATTACATAGGACAGTACAGTACACACTTAGAAACCTACCACAGGGGAGGTTCATCAGGGAAACTTGGGAAGGAGACACTGCTTCTTTACAGTCAGATAACAGATGCTGAAGTGAGTTTGTTTGATGATAGCCTGTGCAGGGCTACTTCAGCCTAGGAGGTTTGATTTTCTCAAACATCTGATGTGGAGCGAGGGGGCGGGGGAGGGGATGGACGGGAGGCAGGGAGAGAAAAAGTGAGAAGTTGTCAATAGTATCTGGTCTTAAATTTAACCGTTTCTCACAGCAGGTAAATAATCCTGCAGCAACAGGAACTGTGAATTATTGTTTGCCTTATAATTCATGGACATTAACACACACACACACACACACACACACACACACACACACACACACACACACACACACACACACACACACACACACACACACATAGCAGCTGCGTTATTATTTAGAAGCTTCTCACAAACACACACTTACTCACAGTGAGACGTAGTCTACTTTCCTCGACAACCAGTTCTGTCTCCCTCCTTTTAAAATCATCAAACCAATTCTCTTCAGCATCCGTTATCTGACTGTAAAGAAGCAGTGTCCTCCTTCCCAAGTTTCCCTGGCCAACTTCCTCCTGCCTTAGACCTTGTTTGAGGTGTTAATTGGATATGAAAATGACAGTGATTACATAGGACAGTACAGTACACACTTAGAAACCTACCACAGGGGAGGTTCATCAGGGAAACTTGGGAAGGAGACACTGCTTCTTTACAGTCAGATAACAGATGCTGAAGTGATTTGGTTTGAGGATTTATTTATTTTTCCTATATACTTTACCCCCTTTTTCGTGATATCCAATTGCGATCCAATTTTGATTTTGTGTCATCGCTGCAACTCCCCAACGGGCTCGGGAGAGGCGAAGGTCAGACATGTGTCCTCCGAAACATGTTCCGCCAAACCCCCCTTTTCTGCACCTGCCCATTGGGGATGCAGTGCTTTAGATCGCTGTGTCACTCGGGAGGCCCTAAGTCGGACATTTTAAAGTGGAAATTACAAACTTTAGACGTCTTTTTAAACTCAAACACACTACTGTATTTCCTTCGACAACAGTTTGATCAAATTAAGATCCTACATGTGTACCTTTTGCACACACACACGCAAGCGCGCACACAAACACGCACACCCACTCTTGTGACGGCAAAGTTTAATTAGCCACAAATCTGCACTGTCTGCCTCTCTACCGTAAGTTGAGTTACAGCAGCAACTGCTGTGACCTTTTAAAAGATGTATTGATTTGTTTAATGTGACTTACCGTGTGTGCTCAAACTCTGCCGAATGTCATTGCGTGAAATGGAAGCAGGTTGAAAGCCGTATCGATTGAGGAAACATGTTACATAATTGACATGTCTGGTGTGACAGGACGAGTGCGCTAGTCAGGGAAGTTAACATATGACTTTTCCTCTGGACCATACAACCCGATGTCTGCTAGGCAGGTCGTACATGATACGAAAGACGACAATCTTTCAAAGAACAAAATTGGTCATCCCTTTGTCAGTTTTTAAAGTAACGCTCCAGAACATTTGTATTATTCCAGCCGGTAGTTTTGAAAGCCTCAGTCCAAAACGGGTCCCCGCTTTCTGTGTACTACATCATGCAATTGTGTACTACGTCATCCAAATGTGTACTACGTCATCCAAATGTGTACTACGTCATCCAAATGTGTACTACGTCATCCAAATGTGTACTACGTCATCCAAATGTGTACTACGTCATCCAAATGTGTACTACGTCATCCAAATGTGTACTACGTCATCCAAATGTGTACTACGTCATCCAAATGTGTACTACGTCATCCAAATGTGTACTACGTCATCCAAATGTGTACTACGTCATCCAAATGTGTACTACGTCATGCAATTTTGTACTACGTCATCCAAATGTGTACTACGTCATCCAAATGTGTACTACGTCATCCAAATGTGTACTACGTCATCCAAATGTGTACTACGTCATCCAAATGTGTACTACGTCATCCAAATGTGTACTACGTCATCCAAATGTGTACTACGTCATCCAAATGTGTACTACGTCATCCAAATGTGTACTACGTCATCCAAATGTGTACTACGTCATCCAAATGTGTACTACGCCATCCAAATGTGTACTACGTCATGCAATTTTGTACTACGTCATCCAAATGTGTACTACGTCATCCAAATGTGTACTACGTCATCCAAATGTGTACTACGTCATCCAAATGTGTACTACGTCATCCAAAAATGTGCAATTTTGTACTACGTCATCCAAATGTGTACTACGTCATCCAAATGTGTACTACGTCATCCAAATGTGTACTACGTCATGCAATTTTGTACTACGTCATCCAAATGTGTACTACGTCATCCAAATGTGTACTACGTCATCCAAATGTGTACTACGTCATCCAAATGTGTACTACGTCATCCAAATGTGTACTACGTCATCCAAATGTGTACTACGTCATCCAAATATATGTTACGTCCTGCAAAGAACTGTCAAATAATAATGTTTTGCAATTCGTATGATATGTTACGAATCAAATTATATTTTTTTACGAATTTGTTGAGCTTCAGATCCCGGACTGCGTCTTTAACAGGTACATTGACAGTTTGGTAATTTAGCAGACGCTCTAATCCAGAGCGACTTACAGTCAGTGCATTCAACTAAGGTAGATAAAACAACCACATATACAAGCTAGTCAAAACTTTCTCTTCTCCGTCCTCCTTTCCTGTCTTTAACAAGGAAAAGTCACTTGCCCCTCCCAACACCATTATCTCCCTCCCAGTTCTCTGATGAGCTGTGTCGGTGTCCCAAATGGCACTGTATTCCCTTTAAAGTGCACCATGTAGGGAATAGGGTGCTATTTGGGATGCATCAAGTGTTTTCTTACACACCTTCAATCACCTGTACTCTGAGTCATTGTATCAGAGGAGATGGGTTTCCATTTGGGGAATGGGATTCAATAGGGCAATCTGCAGGAAGAGAAAATAGCATTACATCTTGGCTGGCTGGATCACTTCCTGTCCCTTGATGCTTTCACTACTCCTCTCTGACTGAGGCATGAGTCATTACACACACACACACACACACACGCACACACACACACACACACACACACACACACACACACACACACACACACATGAACGCAGGCAGGCAGGTACACACACACACACACATGAACGCAGGCAGGCAGGTACACACACACACACACACACACATGAACGCAGGCAGGCAGGTACACACACACATACACACATGAACGCAGGCAGGCAGGTACACACACACACACACACATGAACGCAGGCAGGCAGGTACACACACACACACATGAACGCAGGCAGGCAGGTACACACACACACGCCTCCTGCAGGTATCTGACTGACGATGTAGTATCATTACCCTGAACATTAGTCTCTCTATGAGTCATCTGTGTGCCTTTAACCCAGACCTCTCCCTCCCACATCAATGGTTTCCAGCTGAGCCTTTCCTCCATCTCTTCCCTTTTCCTTTCCATCCCTTTCCCTCCATATAGCTCTACCCAGGGAATTCTGGGAAATTACCCCTCCACCACCCCCTCAAAACAAACAACCAACCTCACTCTCTGTGAGTTTTCCCATTTCTTTCCCCCCTACTTTCCTCTCTAAAGCCTTCCCGTCTTGAATGGTTGCTAAGATGTGGTGATGCAGCACAGGACGTTATCGGGCTGATTGGATTGCGGCGGCGCCTGGGTTGCCGCGACAGCAGAAGCGTTTGGCTGTTAAGGCGTTAATAAAGTCACGTTGCGGCTCCGTTGGAAAGCCTCAGGCGGGGAGACCCGGGCGTGATGGATCACTCCTTGTCAGTTCAATTTGAGAAATGTATTGAGACTACATGGGGTTGGTGGTGGAGGGGTTGAGAGGCATACAGGTAGCGTAGAGGGAGAGGGGGATGGAGAAATGGATGGAGAGAGAGAGGTGTAAAAGATGGATAGTGTGATAGAGAGCGTAACAGGGAGATGGAGAAATGGAGAGAGAGCTAGAGAGGTGGATGGGAAAGGAATGAGAGGCTAAGAGGGAAAAGAGAGAGAAATTAATAGAGAGAAAGAGAGAAGGACAGGGAAAGACGGATAGAGAGAGGAGTGAGGTAAAGAGGGAGATCAGGAAAGAGAGGGAGAGGAGAGATGGATAGAGAGAGGAGTGAGGTAAAGAGGGAGATCAGGAAAGAGAGGGAGAGCAGGAAAGAGAGGGAGAGGAGAGATGGATAGAGAGAGGAGTGAGGTAAAGAGGGAGAGCAGGAAAGAGAGGGAGAGGAGAGATGGATAGAGAGAGGAGTGAGGTAAAGAGGGAGAGCAGGAAAGAGAGGGAGAGGAGAGATGGATAGAGAGAGGAGTGAGGTAAAGAGGGAGAGCAGGAAAGAGAGGGAGAGGAGAGATGGATAGAGAGAGGAGTGAGGTAAAGAGGGAGAGCAGGAAAGAGAGGGAGAGGAGAGATGGAGAGAGAGAGAGGAGTGAGGTAAAGAGGGAGAGCAGGAAAGAGAGGGAGAGATAGAGAGATGGAAAGAGAGAGGAAAGAGAGGAGAGGAAGATGGGGAGAGCAGGTAAAAAGAGCAGGAAAGAGAGGGAGAGGAGAGATGGATAGAGAGAGGAGTGAGGTAAAGAGGGAGGCAGGAAAGCAGGAAAGAGATGGGGAGAGGAGAGATGGATAGAGAGAGGATGGTGAGGTAAAGAGGGAGAGCAGGAAAGAGAGGGAGAGGAGAGATGGATAGAGAGAGGAGTGAGGTAAAGAGGGAGAGCAGGAAAGAGAGGGAGAGGAGAGATGGATAGAGAGAGGAGTGAGGTAAAGAGGGAGAGCAGGAAAGAGAGGGAGAGGAGAGATGCGGTCACATTTAGGGACGTTCAGAAAAAGGACGAGAAATGAGAAAAGGAACATATGTGGCAACAAACAGTGAGAGGAAATAGAGAGAGAGACAGATTGAGGGAGGAGGTGGTGGGAATGAGAAGTAATGTTTCTTCACTTCTAATGCGTTGCTCATTAGATATTTATAGCCACATGAAGTCCCGGGGCTATGAAGCAGCTCTGACCTGTTCAGCCCAGGCAACGTCTCCGTCCCAAATAGAACCCTATTCCCTCTTTAGTGCACTACTTTAGACCAAGGCCCATAGGCACTAAAAGGAAATAGCGGTGACATTTTGGACTTCTAACACAGCATTCTGAATGGTAGAATACAGTCATGCTGTTTACACAAACAATCAAGTTGGGCAAGCAGTGAAAATGCCAGTGAGAATGTCTGCAATCTCCAACAGCAGAACACTATTGCTAATTCAATACGTCACCGTGTCATTTTCTATGGGCTTGTGAGTAATGGGCATTCGCTGATGTGTCGAATGGATTCTATAGTTCCCGGTTCGACTTTAGTGAGAATCCAGGCAGAGCCCAGCAATATAGACTAGAGATCTACAGGGAGATACCAGAGGCCTGGCAGAGTGGTATCTTTCCTATCCTCAGCTCTTCAAGCAGTAGAACGAATGGGTTTTCTCCCTGTCTTTCTTATCTTCACTCTCCCGCTCTCCTTCGCACTCTCTTTCTCCGTTCTCATCTTGCCTTCCTCCCTCCCTCGCTTTCTTCCTTCCTTCCACACCACCTGTCTGCTCTCTCTCTGCTCTATCCACTGCTCTCTGTCTCTATCTCTGCTCTATCCACTGCTCTCTGTCTCTATCTCTGCTCTATCCACTGCTCTCTGTCTCTATCTCTGCTCTATCCACTGCTCTCTGTCTCTATCTCTGCTCTATCCACTGCTCTCTGTCTCTATCTCTGCTCTATCCACTGCTCTCTGTCTCTGTCTCTGCTCTATCCACTGCTCTCTGTCTCTATCTCTGCTCTATCCACTGCTCTCTGTCTCTATCTCTGCTCTATCCACTGCTCTCTGTCTCTATCTCTGCTCTATCCACTGCTCTCTGTCCACTGCTCTCTGTCTCTGTCTCTGCTCTATCCACTGCTCTCTGTCTCTATCTCTGCTCTATCCACTGCTCTCTGTCTCTATCTCTGCTCTATCCACTGCTCTCTGTCTCTATCTCTGCTCTATCCACTGCTCTCTGTCTCTATCTCTGCTCTATCCACTGCTCTCTGTCTCTGTCTCTGCTCTATCCACTGCTCTCTGTCTCTATCTCTGCTCTATCCACTGCTCTCTGTCTCTATCTCTGCTCTATCCACTGCTCTCTGTCTCTATCTCTGCTCTATCCACTGCTCTCTGTCTCTCTCTGCTCTATCCACTGCTCTCTGTCTCTATCTCTGCTCTATCCACTGCTCTCTGTCTCTATCTCTGCTCTATCCACTGCTCTCTGTCTCTCTCTATCTCTATCTCTGCTCTATCCACTGCTCTCTGTCTCTGTCTCTGCTCTATCCACTGCTCTCTGTCTCTATCTCTGCTCTATCCACTGCTCTCTGTCTCTATCTCTGCTCTATCCACTGCTCTCTGTCTCTATCTCTGCTCTATCCACTGCTCTCTGTCTCTATCTCTGCTCTATCCACTGCTCTCTGTCTCTCTTTCTCTCTCTCTCTCTCTCTCTCTCTCTCTC
This sequence comes from Oncorhynchus tshawytscha, assembly GCF_018296145.1. Classification (NCBI taxonomy): domain Eukaryota; kingdom Metazoa; phylum Chordata; class Actinopteri; order Salmoniformes; family Salmonidae; genus Oncorhynchus; species Oncorhynchus tshawytscha. Next base: position 531,841 of record NW_024609801.1, read on the forward strand.
TCTTCTCTCTCTCTCTCTCTCTCTGTCTCTCTCTCTCTCTCTCTCTCTCTCTCTCTCTCTCTCTTCTCTCTCTCTCTCTCTCTCTCTCTCTCTCTCTCTCTCTCTCTCGCTCTCTGTCTCTCTTCTCTCTCTCTCTCTCTCTGTCTCTCTCTCTCTCTCTCTCTCTCTCCGTCTCTCGCTCTGTCTCTCGCTCTGTCTTTCGCTCTGTCTCTCTCTCTTTCTCTCTCTTTCTCTCTCTCTGTCTCTCTTTCTCTCACTTTCTCTCTCTTTCTCTCTCTTCTCTCTCTCTCTCTCTCTCTCTGTCTCTCTCTGTCTCTCGCTCTGTCTCTGTCTCTCTCTCTCTCGCTCTGTCTCTCGCTCTGTCTCTCTCTCTTTCTCTCTGTCTCTCTGTCTCTCTTTCTCTCTGTCTCTCTGTCTCTCTCTCTCTCTCTCTCTCTCTCTCTCTCTCTGTCTCTCTCTCTGTCTCTCGCTCAATTCAATTCAATTCATGGGGCTTTATTGGCATGGGAAACGTGTTAACATTGCCAAAGCAAGTGAGGTAGATAATATACAAAAGTGAAATAAACAATAAAAATGAACAGTAAACATTACACACAGAAGTTTCAAAACAATAAAGACATTACAAATGTCATATTATGTCTATATACAGTGTCGTAACGATGTACAAATGGTTAATGTACAAAAGGGAAAATAAATAAACATAAATATGGGTTGTATTTACAATGGTGTTTGTTCTTCACTGGTTGCCCTTTTCTTGCGGCAACAGGTCACAAATCTTGCTGCTGTGATGGCACACTGTGGTATTTCACCCAGTAGATATGAGAGTTTAACAAAATCGCATTTGTTTTTGAATTCTTTGTGGATCTCTGTAATCTGAGGGAAATATGTGTCTCTAATATGGTCATACATTGGGCAGGAGGTTAGGAAGTGCAGCTCAGTTTCCACCTCATTTTTTTGGCAGTGTGCACAAAACCTGTCTTCTCTTGAGAGCCAGGTCTACCTACGGTGGCCTTTCTCAATAGCAAGGCTAGTCTCACTGAGTCTGTACATAGTCAAAGCTTTCCTTAAGTTTGGGTCAGTCACAGTGCCACTGTGTACTCTCTGTTTAGGGCCAAATAGCATCTCTCTCTGTCTTTCTCTCACTCTCTCTGTCATCTGTCCATTCTTTCTATCTCCCTCTGCTCCTCCCCCATCCCTCCTCTCCTCTCTTTGACCTTCTCTTCCTCCTTTCCTCTGTCGCCTTCTTCCTCTTTCCGTCTCACTTCATCCATCTCCTCTCCTTTCCTTCCCTCTCTCTCTAACCTTGACCCCTCTTTCTTGCCTCCCATCCTCTCTTTCCCTGTCCCATTGGTCCTAACCCTTTCTCTCTTTCCCTGTCACATTGGTCCCAAACCTTTCTCTCTTTCCCTGTCCCATTGGTCCTAACCCTTTCTCTCTTTCCCTGTCCCATTGGTCCTAAACCTTTCTCTCTTTCCCTGTCCCATTGGTCATAACCCTTTCTCTCTTTCCCTGTCCCATTGGTCCTAACCCTTTCTCTCTTTCTATGTCCCATTGGTCCTAACCCTTTCTCTCTTTCCCTGTCCCATTGGTCCTAACCCTTTCTCTCTTTCCCTGTCCCATTGGTCCTAACCCTTTCTCTCTTTCTATGTCCCATTGGTCCTAACCCTTTCTCTCTTTCCCTGTCCCATTGGTCCTAACCCTTTCTCTCTTTCCCTGTCCCATTGGTCCTAAACCTTTCTCTCTTTCTATGTCCCATTGGTCCTAAACCTTTCTCTCATCCCCTCTCCCCTCACTAACCTCTCAGTCTCCCTCTTCCTGCTCACGCCTTCCACTCCATTGCTTCCCCCCATCTCCGCTAACCTCCAACCTCACATCCCTAATCTCTTTGTCACCTCTGTCGGTCTTTACCCTCATCCCCCATCAATTTCTGCCCTCTCTCCTCTCACTGCACCTGATCTCCATTTTGGAAGTTCCAGAGGGCAGCAGACAGCCTAGAGGTTAGAGGAGTGCTTCATCAGTTGGAAGACTGTGGGTTTGAATCCTATTTCTGTTCTCTCCTCCTCCTCCAGATGACCCAGGAGCAGTACATCCTGGCGGCCCAGCCCAACACCCTGAGCCAGCGGGTACACCAAGGTGCCCAGGCCTACCCGGTGGGTATCTACGGCTGGAGGAAGCGCTGCCTCTACTTCTTCATCCTCCTGCTCCTGGTCACCATGATCGTCAACCTGGCGCTCACCATCTGGATCCTCAAGGTCATGAACTTCACCGTGGTGAGTTACCCATAGTGCCCCCTGGAGGTCTGGAGGGGAAGTGTGACTGTGTGCTGAGAGGTAGCTTGTTGTAAGGCTGGTGGTTTGACCCGCGCAATGCTATACGAGTGTTGAAAAGTTCACCATCTGGTTCTTGAAGGTCATGAACTTCACCGCAGTGAGTTACCCATAGTGCCCCCTGGAGGTCTGGAGGGGAAGTGTGACTGTGTGCTGAGAGGTAGCTTGTTGTAAGGCTGGTGGTTTGACCCGCGCAATGCTATACGAGTGTTGAAAAGTTCACCATCTGGTTCTTGAAGGTCATGAACTTCACCGCAGTGAGTTACCCATAGTGCCCCCTGGAGGTCTGGAGGGGAAGTGTGACTGTGTGCTGAGAGGTAGCTTGTTGTAAGGCTGGTGGTTTGACCCGCGCAATGCTATACGAGTGTTGAAAAGTTCACCATCTGGTTCTTGAAGGTTATGAACTTCACCGCGGTGAGGTGACCATAGTGCCCCTAGAGGGCTAGAGGGGAAATGCATGTGAATGTGTACCCACACTTGTTGTTTGGGATCTTGTCAAGCTATGTCATGTTTATGTCATGTTTATGTCATGTTTATGTCAGGTTTATGTCACTTTTATGTCATTTAAACCTCAATGTGTTAACATACAAGATATCTAAGAGTGGTTTCAATAAGAGCATCGGGAAATGCTCAGTTTGCTCAACATTAGGCCTCGATTGTAGCCTAAGTGTTTATGCAGGTTTCTGCTCCAACCTAAATCATGCTGAGCAGATAGAGTATCTTCACTGAGTAAGGATGTTGCTAGGGAACTATATCATGTCCTCATGGAGACGTGACGAGGCTTGCGGAGGAAGGGTTTTCTCACTTGATAGATGGGTCAATTGAAAAACATTCAGTGATCAGGCGGAAGGGGAACCCAATGGTTCATTAGTGGCTAAACATGACTGTAGATGACTCTCTTAGCGGGACAAAAAGCCAGATCAAATGACCTGTTCATGTGAATATGTTAATGGCTTTAGATAGACCATTCGTCGTGGCTCAAGGCACAGGTAAACAGCCTTCTCTTACTCTGACAGAAACCCAGCTGTGAAAGTGGCCGGCGTGTGAAATGGAGCCTATGGAAATCCTGGATGGGGAGAGAGCGGGGCGTACCGAAATTGAGGGCAGCGCCCAAAATGGCACCCTATTTGTGTATTATTTTTGCCCAGAGCTCTATGGTAAATGTAGTGCACTATATAGGACAAGGATGCCATTTGAGATACAAACATTACCATGAATATTTCCATCCAATGCTCTGACAGATAAACAAACCTGTCAAAAGTTGCGGATCTGTTTACTTGTTTTTCATCTATTTGTCTTTTCAACTCAATTTGGCGCGGGGTGGTCAGGGGGGCGGCCTAGTCTGTAATATACCCAGCATGCCCCGGGGCCCCTGGGACCGCCCATAATAATATATATGCAAATCAGTTTGGATGAGGTGACCCCGCCTGCCAATTGCTGATTTTCTACCCCGTCTGTTTTCATAATGGCTTCCTGCAATCAAATCTGCCCGCGACTTCAAAATAAGCTCAAATACGCCGGAAGGGGTTTAGTTTCTACCAAATAAAAGGGCGAGAGCGAGTGTGTTTGTGTGAGCATGAGTGAGTGAGCGAGAGAGAGAGAGAGAGGTGCGGGTTTTTCGCGAGGCCCCGAGCCATTCCCATAGGCCGCCGGCATTCCTGGTCCCAAATCAAATTGTGCAGATGCATTTTCCGAGGTGTTATTCCCACTATGGCTCCCAATATCCTCCAGATATCAGTGAAATCCCTCAAAGTGATAAATGTCAACGTGTGCTGACTAATGGGCCATGTTCCCCCCTGTAAACAGAGACAGAGAGAGAGCGACAGAGAGAGAGCGACAGAGATAGAGGGACAGAGAGAGAGAGAGCGACTTAGAGACACAGAGAGAGAGCGACAGAGAGAGAGAGCAACAGAGAGAGAGCGACAGAGAGACATAGCGACAGAGAGAGAGAGCGACAGAGAGAGACACAGAGAGAGAGAGAGAGCGACAGAGATAGAGCGACAGAGCGATAGAGAGACAGAGAGAGAGCTCGATAACCACATACCTAACACTATAATACTGTTTTTCATTTCTTCTGCCTCACTCTCTCTTTCTCAATTAAATTAAAATAGCTTTTTAGGTATGACAAAACAATGTAGATATTGCCTAAGCATACTTTGGGAATGAAGTGATTAATTTACAATATTAACATAATGAATTCCCTCTGTCGTTCCCTCCCTCGCTCTTACTCTCTCTCGTCGCTCGTTCTCTCTCTCTTCCAGGTCTATTTTCCTGTACAAGTCACCTTTCCCCTTGTCTGCACATCTCCTCCTCCTCTCCTTAACTTTTCCTCTTCTGTCTTCGAACAAACAGATCAATAGGCGAGCAGCAGAAAACACATAAAAGACGGATCCCCCTCGGACAGATATAGGCTCACCTCTTCATTACCCGGGGGGGAGGGGAGGGGGGGGTGGGGTGACTGACAATGGTGCAGGAACTGACAATGGAATCTGAATCTGCAGCTTGCCACAGTGTTTTTGATATCAGTAGTCTCAGTGTTTGAAGCAGTAACCGGCCTGGATGACAGAATAACCAAGCATCTCTTTTGAACGGTACTATTGCTGCTGCTATTACTAATGCGTTATTCCTCTAGCTATCCTTACATGCTATAGGGTGGCATCAATACACAGTCTTGCTCTATGTGAATCCCCAGTGAGCCATAATTTGACGTCGATCCACGTAGATCAAAGCTGTTCAGACACGGTTTCTGTGTGGATTTCAGAACACTGTTTAGTGGCGCTTGTGGATTTGGCCGCGCTGCACACTAAATGCGGCGGGTGGATTTGGCCGCGCTGCACACTAAATGCAGCGGGTGGATTTGGCCGCGCTGCACACTAAATGCAGCGGGTGGATTTGGCCGCGCTGCACACTAAATGCGGCAGGTGGATTTGGCCGCGCTGCACACTAAATGCAGCGGGTGGTGGATTTGGCGGGTGGATTTGCGCTGCACACTAAATGCAGCGGGTGGATTTGGCCGCGCTGCACACTAAATGCGCAGGTGGATTTGGCCGCGCTGCACACTAAATGCAGCGGGTGGATTTGGCCGCGCTGCACACTAAATGCAGCGGGTGGATTTGGCCGCGCTGCACACTAAATGCAGCAGGTGGATTTGGCCGCGCTGCACACTAAATGCAGCGGGTGGATTTGGCCGCGCTGCACACTAAATGCAGGTGGAGCGGGTGGATTTGGCCGCGCTGCACACTAAATGCGGCAGGTGGATTTGGCCGCGCTGCACACTAAATGCGGCAGGTGGATTTGGCACACTAAATGCGGCGGGTGGCGCTGCACACTAAATGCGGCAGGTGGATTTGGCCGCGCTGCACACTAAATGCAGCGGGTGGATTTGGCCGCGCTGCACACTAAATGCAGCGGGTGGATTTGGCCGCGCTGCACACTAAATGCAGCGGGTGGATTTGGCCGCGCTGCACACTAAATGCAGCAGGTGGATTTGGCCGCGCTGCACACTAAATGCAGCGGGTGGATTTGGCCGCGCTGCACACTAAATGCAGCGGGTGATTCTTCAAAGCCAACTCTTTGATGGTGACATCACACTAGTTTAGGACCCCCTCGACGAGTCAGGCGAAGATTCTTTGGCGTGTCGGCGAGAAATTAAACATGGATGCATGACAGCCCTGAGCCACAATGGAGATCTATTTTGGATGGGTTATCCTTGGTTGACATGGGCAAGCATTAGCATGGGCTGGAGTGGCCGGGGTTTATGTGATAGAATGTGATTTGACGATTCAACTTACAATTTCTGTTCTATTCTATGTTAATCTATAATATTCTACTTTCTACTCTTAGATATTCTTTCTATTGTATTCTACACTATTCTACATGCAATCTGGTCATCGAAGTCGTAATCTGTAACTCGGAGACAATTTGATTATCAGATCAAATGAACATAAAACAGCAATATGTGAATCTGCCCAAAAGACGGGATTATCAATGACATTCACCATGTCAATGAAGACTCCATAGACTAACACCATGTCAGTGAAGACTCCATAGACTAACACCATGTCAGTGAAGACTCCATAGACTAACACCATGTCATTGAAGACTCCATAGACTAGCACCATGTCAGTGAAGACTCCATAGACTAACACCATGTCAGTGAAGACTCCATAGACTAACACCATGTCAGTGAAGACTCCATAGACTAACACCATGTCAGTGAAGACTCCATAGACTAACACCATGTCAGTGAAGACTCCATAGACTAGCACCATGTCAGTGAAGACTCCATAGACTAGCACCATGTCAGTGAAGACTCCATAGACTAACACCATGTCAGTGAAGAAGACTCCATGTCAGTGAAGACTCCATAGACTAGCACCATGTCAGTGAAGACTCCATAGACTAGCACCATGTCAGTGAAGACTCCATAGACTAACACCATGTCACTCCATAGACTAACACCATGTCAGTGAAGACTAACACCATGTCCTCCATAGACTAACACCATGTCAGTGAAGACACTAACACCATGTCATAGACTAACACCATGTCAGTGAAGACTAACACCATGTCAGTGAAGACTCCATAGAACACCATGTCAGTGAAGAAGACTAACACCATGTAGACTGAAGACTAACACCATGAAGTCAGACTAGCACCATGTCAGTGAAGACTCCATAGACTAACACCATGTCAGTGAAGACTCCATAGACTAACACCATGTCAGTGAAGACTCCATAGACTAACACCATGTCAGTGAAGACTCCATAGACTAGCACCATGAGATTAATAATGAGATCTGAAACTGGTTGCAGATGACGTGGTACAAGTAAGTTAGAGTTCATCAAAGTGTTAATTGCCTATTTTAGGTACTTATTAGCGATATGATGAATAGGCTATGTGTTGTTATGATTGCTTCATGATTATTTATTGAGTTTCAATGTCACCCGAAAGGCTATCAAAGGAAGATTTAAATTAAACACTTGACAAATGTTAAAAAGGATACAAAAAATATTGTTTTAATGTTTTTGTTTGAAGTGACAGCTTGGCTGTAAATGGGGGGGTCGGACTTCAATTTGGGGAATGCAAATCCTGCAGGGTCCTTTGGGGGTTTCACGCTGAGATTACATTTCCACTTGTTCCACCGTTGGCATGGCAATGTTGTCACCAATCAATTGTCTTCATTTCCTAGTCGGGGGAAGGATGTGAGGTTACTTTCTAATGCGTGGAATTACCCATTGGTTCTCCTGACATCCTGACCGGACTAGATTGGCTCTGAGGTGTTCCTGGTCATATCTCATTCCTGTTCATGGACTGTACTTTACAGCCACAACAGATGTTAATATCTAACCCCCAAAGCACACGAAATGTTGTTACAGCTGATTGAGGAGGTGTAGCAGGGATCGGACCAAAACGCAGCGTGGTTATTATTCATGGTTCTTTAATAAAGAAACTACACATGAATAGACTAACAAAACAAGAACCCTGAAAACCCAAAACAGCCCTATCTGGTGCAGACAAACACAGAGACAGGAACAATCACCCACGAAATACCTAAAGAATATGGCTGTCTAAATATGGTTCCCAATCAGAGACAACGATAAACACCTGCCTCTGATTGAGAACCACTCTAGGCAACCATAGACTTTTCTAGACACCTATACTACACCACAATCCCATAACCTACAAAAATCCCTAGACAAAACACACCACATAAATACCCATGTCACACCCTGGCCTGACAAAAATAATAAAGACAGTACAAAATACTAAGACCAGGGTGTGACAAAAATATGGTATTTATTCCTTGTGTCACTATTTCTATGTTTTATTTTTGATCTTTAACTGCATTGTGGGAAAAGAACCCGTAAGTAAGCATTATACTGTTAGTCTACACCTGTTTTTTACGAAGAATGCGCCAAATAACATTTGATTTGAGTAGTCTCTTGAGACTGCGATGCCGCAGACCACTATCTCTGAGCGTAGTCAACATTCCGTTGCACATCCTGTCTCAGCTAACCATCCTGTCTCAGCTAACCATCCTGTCTCAGCTAACCATCCGGTCTCAGCTAACCATCCGGTCTCAGCTAACCATCCTGTCTCAGCTAACCATCCTGTCTCAGCTAACCATCCTGTCTCAGATAACCATCCTGTCTCAGATAACCATCCGGTCACAGCTAACCATCCGGTCTCAGCTAACCATCCGGTCTCAGCTAACCATCCGGTCTCAGCTAACCATCCGGTCTCAGCTAACCATCCGGTCTCAGCTAACCAGTCTCAGCTAACCATCCGGTCTCAGCTAACCATCCGGTCTCAGCTAACCATCCGGTCTCAGCTAACCATCCTGTCTCAGCTAACCATCCTGTCTCAGATAACCATCCTGTCTCAGATAACCATCCGGTCTCAGCTAACCATCCGGTCTCAACCATCCGGTCTCAGCTAACCATCCGGTCTCAGCTAACCATCCGGTCTCTCAGCTCAGCTAACCATCCGGTCTCAGCTAACCATCCGGTCTCAGCTAACCATCCGGTCTCAGCTAACCATCCGGTCTCAGCTAACCATCCGGTCTCAGCTAACCATCCGGTCTCAGCTAACCATCCGGTCTCAGCTAACCATCCGGTCTCAGCTAACCATCCGGTCTCAGCTAACCATCCGGTCTCAGCTAACCATCTTCCGCTTACATTCCCTCTTGTCTGTCAGACAGTACACTGGGACAAACACTATCATTCTCCATTGTATACAAAATAAACAGGCTGACCACCCAAGCCCAGTGCCGCTGCTCAGATCCAGATGGGGGGGGGTGGATGGGTAGCGGAGGTTAAGAGATGGTGAGGCAGGTGTTGGACAATATGGCCGCTGTTATTATTAGGGGTTTAGTATTATTGGTGCATCGTTGAGAGAGAGAGAGAGAGAGAGAGAGAGAGAGAGAGAGGTTTGTCTGCAGTGTGTGGGAAGGCATTTCTTATATAACAGTTTGGTATGAGTGAAATAATGTTGTGCGTTTGTACGCATGCCAATGTGTGTGTGTCCTGTACTATCCTATATCTCCCAGCTGTGCCCTGGGGCCAGAATATGCTGTACGGTGCTCTTCTACAAACCTGTGTGCTCAGCTCTAGTCATTATGAGAGGCTAGCACCTGAGCCCACTGCTACACACACACACACACTGCTTATCCGTTGAACTCCATCACTGATCCCCCCTAGCCACGCCTGGGTCTTTGTTCTGACCTGAGGTAATGGAGGAGGCTCGGCTTGAAACACACACATACACACACACACATGTTCTCATGCTCACACCAATACCCCCTCAGGTAATTGAGGGCACACCATTAAATGCACACACACACACACACACACACACACACACACACACACACACACACACACACACACACACACACACACACACACACACACACACACACACACACACACACACACACACACACACACACACACACACACACACAGAGCAGAGGGAGGGTGGGTTAATGTTGGGGATCCATCAGGTCCAGAGTGCTGACGTGTCTGATCTTAATCAGAGCAGAGGGAGGTCTGCACAGAGAGAGATAATCTAACAGCCTCCCTCCCTCCTTCCTTCCATCCTACCAAGCTCTGTCTGTCTGGACACTACTGGCCATTTTTCACTTCCTGTCCCTATCTCTCTTTCTCGCTATCTCTCACTATTTCTCTCTCTCTCTCTCTCTCTCTCTCTCACTATCTCTTACTCTCTCTCTCTCTCTCTCTCTCTCTCTCTCTCTCTCGCTCCCTCTGTCTCTCTTCTCTCACCATTCTCTCTCTTCTCTCCCCTCCTCTCTCTCTCTCTCAATGAAATCAAAGGGCTTTATTGTCATGGGAAACATATGTTTACATTGCCAAAGCAAGTGAAACTACCTCTCTCTCTCTCTATTTCTATTCATATATACAGTGGGGAGAACAAGTATTTGATACACTGCCGATTTTGCAGGTTTTCCTACTTACAAAGCATGTAGAGGTCTGTAATTTTTTATCATAGGTACACTTCAACTGTGAGAGATGGAATCTAAAACAAAAATCCAGAAAATCACATTGTATGATTTTTAAGTAATTAATTTGCATTTTATTGCATGACATAAGTATTTGATACATCAGAAAAGCAGAACTTAATATTTGGTACAGAAACCTTTGTTTGCAATTACAGAGATCATACGTTTCCTGTTAAATTACAGACCTCTACATGCTTTGTAAGTAGGAAAACCTGCAAAGTCGGCAGTGTATCAAATACTTGTTCTCCCCACTATATATATATATATATATATATAGACATTGTATATAATTTACCAGTTCCATTTCACGTCATGCTGTTCGTAGAAATAATTGATTATAATATACCAGTTCCTCGCCATTATTTATCCCCAGAAACTATAATGGGTTTGGCCGGGAAATAGCGGTTCCCGCTCTTAAACCCTAGTGCGTGCTTGTGCGTGCGTGTGAGTGTGTGTGTGTGTGTGTGTGAGAGAAAGTGTGTGATTTATCTATACATTTTCTCTCTGCAGGAATGCTAGTGAGAGAGGGAGAAAGTAGCAGGAGATGATGAAGAAGAGAAAAAAGTCACATCCATTCAGCATTAAATCTTTCTCAGAAATAGATACGCTGTCGGCAAGTCTTTCGCGGAAGGTACAGAGAAAGCAAGATGGCCCTTGACCTTGATTTGACCTCATATGTGAACCCCGCTGACCCCCACAGTGTGGAACAAAGCCTGTGGCCTGGACTTCACAGCAGAATGCTTTCTCATTTCCTTTCCGCTAAATGAGAAAAGATCTCTCAGCCCTCCTCCACTGAAGATCACAACCCCGTCTTTCTCTGTCTTTCTCTGTCTCTGTCTGCTATGGAGGGAGATAAAGGTTGTGGCCCCTCTGCTCTCGCTACTCCAGTCCGTCTGTCTCTCTGTCTGCTATGGAGGGAGATAAAGGTTGTGGCCCCTCTGCTCTCGCTACTCCAGTCCGTCTGTCTCTCTGTCTGCTATGGAGGGAGATAAAGGTTGTGGCCCTGCTGCTCTCCCTACTCCAGTCCGTCTGTCTCTCTGTCTGCGTCTGCTGCTCTCTACTCCAGTCCGTCTGTCTCTCTGTCTGCTATGGAGGGAGATAAAGGTTGTGGCCCTGCTGCTCTCCCTACTCCAGTCCGTCTGTCTCTCTGTCTGCTATGGAGGGAGATAAAGGTTGTGGCCTGCTGCTCTCGCTACTCCAGTCCGTCTGTCTCTCTGTCTGCTATGGAGGGAGATAAAGGTTGTGGCCTTGCTGCTCTCCTACTCCAGTCCGTCTGTGTCTCTGTCTGCTATGGAGGGAGATAAAGGTTGTGGCCTGCTGCTCTCGCTACTCCAGTCCGTCTGTCTCTCTGTCTGCTATGGAGGGAGATAAAGGTTGTGGCCTGCTGCTCTCGCTACTCCAGTCCGTCTGTCTCTCTGTCTGCTATGGAGGGAGATAAAGGTTGTGGCCTACTGCTCTCGCTACTCCAGTCCGTCTGTCTCTCTGTCTGCTATGGAGGGAGATAAAGGTTGTGGCCTGCTGCTCTCGCTACTCCAGTCCGTCTGTCTCTCTGTCTGCTATGGAGGGAGATAAAGGTTGTGGCCCTGCTGCTCTCGCTACTCCAGTCCGTCTGTGTCTCTGTCTGCTATGGAGGGAGATAAAGGTTGTGGCCTTCTGCTCTCGCTACTCCAGTCCGTCTGTCTCTCTGTCTGCTATGGAGGGAGATAAAGGTTGTGGCCTTCTGCTCTCGCTACTCCAGTCCGTCTGTCTCTCTGTCTGCTATGGAGGGAGATAAAGGTTGTGGCCCTGCTGCTCTCGCTACTCCAGTCCGTCTGTGTCTCTGTCTGCTATGGAGGGAGATAAAGCTACTCCAGTCCGTCTGTCTCTCTGTCTGCTATGGAGGGAGATAAAGGTTGTGGCCTTCTGCTCTCGCTACTCCAGTCCGTCTGTGTCTCTGTCTGCTATGGAGGGAGATAAAGGTTGTGGCCTTCTGCTCTCGCTACTCCAGTCCGTCTGTGTCTCTGTCTGCTATGGAGGGAGATAAAGGTTGTGGCCTTCTGCTCTCGCTACTCCAGTCCGTCTGTGTCTCTGTCTGCTATGGAGGGAGATAAAGGTTGTGGCCCCTCTGCTCTCGCTACTCCAGTCCGTCTGTCTCTCTGTCTGCTATGGAGGGAGATACAGGTTGTGGCCTTGCTGCTCTCCCTACTCCAGTCCGTCTGTCTCTCTGTCTGCTATGGAGGGAGATAAAGGTTGTGGCCCTGCTGCTCTCGCTACTCCACTCCGTCTGTCTCTCTGTCTGCTATGGAGGGAGATGAAGGTTGTGGCCTTCTGCTCTCGCTACTCCAGTCCGTCTGTCTCTCTGTCTGCTATGGAGGGAGATAAAGGTTGTGGCCCTGCTGCTCTCGCTACTCCAGTCCGTCTGTGTCTCTGTCTGCTATGGAGGGAGATGAAGGTTGTGGCCTTCTGCTCTCGCTACTCCAGTCCGTCTGTGTCTCTGTCTGCTATGGAGGGAGATGAAGGTTGTGGCCTTCTGCTCTCGCTACTCCAGTCCGTCTGTGTCTCTGTCTGCTATGGAGGGAGATAAAGGTTGTGGCCTTCTGCTCTCGCTACTCCAGTCCGTCTGTGTCTCTGTCTGCTATGGAGGGAGATAAAGGTTGTGGCCTTCTGCTCTCGCTACTCCAGTCCGTCTGTGTCTCTGTCTGCTATGGAGGGAGATAAAGGTTGTGGCCCTTCTGCTCTCGCTACTCCAGTCCGTCTGTCTCTCTGTCTGCTATGGAGGGAGATAAAGGTTGTGGCCTTGCTGCTCTCGCTACTCCAGTCCGTCTGTCTCTCTGTCTGCTATGGAGGGAGATAAAGGTTGTGGCCTTCTGCTCTCGCTACTCCAGTCCGTCTGTCTCTCTGTCTGCTATGGAGGGAGATAAAGGTTGTGGCCTTCTGCTCTCCCTACTCCAGTCCGTCTGTCTCTCTGTCTGCTATGGAGGGAGATAAAGGTTGTGGCCTTCTGCTCTCCCTACTCCATTCCGTCTGTCTCTCTGTCTGCTATGGAGGGAGATAAAGGTTGTGGCCTTCTGCTCTCCCTACTCCAGTCCGTCTGTCTCTCTGTCTGCTATGGAGGGAGATAAAGGTTGTGGCCTTCTGCTCTCGCTACTCCAGTCCGTCTTTTCGCTGTTTCCTTTCTGTTGGTCAAAGAGAGAAGGGATTCTTCTCCAGCACATGAGGGTTACAGCTGTGTGTGTGTGTGTGTGTGTGTGTGTGTGTGTGTGTGTGTGTGTGTGTGTGTGTGTGTGTGTGTGTGTGTGTGTGTGTGTGTGTGTGTGTGTGTGTGTGTTTGATTTGTGTGTGTGTGTGTGTGTCAAATCAAATTTGATTTGTCACGTGTGGAAACACAGAAAAGGTGTATACTTTACCATGAAATGCTTTACTCACGAGTCCTTTCCCAACAACACAGAGTTTAAAAGGTGCTTACTTCACCATGAAATGCTTTACTCACGAGTCCTTTCCCAACAACACAGAGTTTAAAAGTAAAAAACATAGTAGCACAATAAATAACAACAACGAGGGGGTACGGGGTAGTTGAGGTAATATGTACATGTAGATAGGGGTAAAAGTGATTAGGCAGTGTGTGTGTGTGTGTGTGTGTGTGTGTGTGTACTTCTGTGTCTATGTGCAAAGTGACCCTAACCCGGAAAACGTACAATACTTTCACGTGAAAATGTTGAAAAATGATCCAAATATCAAATTAAAATACAACTTTTGTTCCTTTGGATGTTTTTCTCTCCACTCCCTCCTCTCCTGAACAGTTTCTTCACGGTGACTGAACTAACACTGGTTTTCTCTGTTTCACTGTTTGGACTTATTCTCTCACGTGTGAACATGGGTGACAAGAGTACCGGTACCGAGTCAATGTGCAAGGGTACCGGTACCGAGTCAATGTGCGGGGTACCGGTACCGAGTCAATGTGCAGGGGTACCGGTACCGAGTCAATGTGCGGGGGTACCGGTACTGAGTCAATGTGCAGGGGTACCGGTACCGAGTCAATGTGCGGGGGTACCGGTACCGAGTCAATGTGCAGGGGTACCGGTACCGAGTCAATGTGCGGGGGTACCGGTACTGAGTCAATGTGCGGGGGTACCGGTACCGAGTCAATGTGCGGGGGTACCGGTACCGAGTCAATGTGCGGGGGTACCGGTACCGAGTCAATGTGCGGGGGTACCGGTACCGAGTCAATGTGCAGGGGTACCGGTACCGAGTCAATGTGCGGGGGTACCGGTACCGAGTCAATGTGCGGGGGTACCGGTACCGAGTCAATGTGCGGGGGTACCGGTACCGAGTCAATGTGCGGGGGTACCGGTACCGAGTCAATGTGCGGGGGTATGAGGTAGTTGAGGTAATATGTACATGTAGGTAGGGGTAAAACTAACTAGGCAATAGGGGGGAGTGGGTGTGTGCATGGACATCTGTCCATCCATCTGTCTGTCTATACATGTATTTCCACAAGCCCTGATGTGTATTTCTTCTTAAAGCTACAGCCTTGGTCTTTGACTCAAAGATAAATGGTTGGTAGCAGTCATTAAGACCCAGGGGGAGTTATCCCAGCCAATCACCATGCTGATGTGGTGCCACAGAGAGGCCGGGTCAAACCACCTGGAAACTAATGGCCATTAGGACTTCAACACCGCATCTCATTGTCCTTGTGCCACAGGGGACGAGGATGAACAAGAGTGTGGGAAAGTGTAGGGGTGGAACAGGTGGGCGTGTGTGTAAGAGATAGTAAAGAATCTTAACAGTATATAGAGGAGATTTCTATAGCTCAGTTGGTAAACCATGGTGCTTGCAACGCCAGGGTAGGGTGTTCAATTCCCAGGACCACCTGTATGTAAAATGCGTGCACGCGTGACTGTAATTACATTTGGATTAAAGAGTCTGCTTAATGGTATATATTACAAGACAATTTATCAACCCAGTCTGCCAAATAACATATTCACTGACTACTATTCCATCTCTAGCAGTATAGAGACCAATATTATTCACGTTTGAGCTAATGAACAATGAACAGTGAACTGTCACCAGTTTAAATCATCATGGAATCATACAGAAATTAGCTCACACCCTGCATCTGTGCACCCAGGGGTCCTCGCAGCCTTGCTGGACCCCTCAGTCAGGGTACAAAGCCGTCCAGCACGATGCCGGTCTGTATTCCCCTGTCCGTGTTGACGACCTT
The DNA here is from genome assembly GCF_018296145.1 of Oncorhynchus tshawytscha. Lineage (NCBI taxonomy): Eukaryota > Metazoa > Chordata > Actinopteri > Salmoniformes > Salmonidae > Oncorhynchus > Oncorhynchus tshawytscha. The sequence goes on from NW_024609801.1 coordinate 547,391, forward strand.
GAGGATGATATCACGGGGGAGGACATGTTAGGTTTAATTAACGCTGAAAGAACGTCGGGAGTTTACCTTTACACCACCGCGGATTAGCAGTTGATTAAAGAAGGGTGTTTCAAACGGTCGGGGCGATATCCCTGCGTGGGATAGGGACATCCGATCACGCCTGAGGCCTTCTTCTTTCCTTCTCATCCCCCTCTCCTCTCTTCGACCACCTCGACCCTCTCCTCTCTTCGACCACCTCGACCCTCTCCCGGGGCCCTGACAGATCTCCTTTCCTTTCATGTTTCTTTTGTTCCCTCCTTTTTCCTCTCATCCACCGGCTGACTTTCCCTCCCCCTTGCGGTAGATCGATACCGATCACATCGGGCTGATTGTCTCACGCTGAAGATGTCACAGCTCCTGTGAAGTGGAGCCCAGGAGGAGGAGTCTCTGGGCAGAGGATACCGTGACTTCCTGCCCAGAAAAATCAACAGAAAGAGGATAGAGGAGGACAGAGCAGGTAATCACAGTACAGAGGGACAAGCAGAGGACACAGTCTGCAGGTTAGAGCAGAGGACACAGTCTGCAGGTTAGACCAGAGGACACAGTCTGCAGGTTAGACCAGAGGACACAGGCTGCAGGTTAGACCAGAGGACACAGGCTGCAGGTTAGACAAGAGGACACAGGCTGCAGGTTAGACTAGAGGACACAGGCTGCAGGTTAGACCAGAGGACACAGGCTGCAGGTTAGACCAGAGGACACAGGCTGCAGGTTAGACAAGAGGACACAGGCTTCAGGTTAGACAAGAGGACACAGGCTGCAGGTTAGACCAGAGGACACAGGCTGCAGGTTAGACCAGAGGACACAGGCTGCAGGTTAGACAAGAGGACACAGGCTGCAGGTTAGACCAGAGGACACAGGCTGCAGGTTGGGACCAGACACAGGCTGCAGGTTAGACCAGAGGACACAGGCTGCAGGTTAGACCAGAGGACACAGGCTGCAGGTTAGACCAGAGGACACAGGCCGCAGGTTAGGACCAGAGGACACAAGCTCAGGTTAGACCAGAGGACATAGACTGCAGGGTTAGACCAGAGGACACAGACTGTGGGTTAGACCAGAGGACACAGGCTGCAGGTTAGACCAGAGGACACAGGCTGCAGGTTAGACCAGAGGACACAGGCTGCAGGCTAGACCAGAGGACACAGGCTGCAGGTTAGACCAGAGGACACAGGCTGCGGGTTAGACCAGAGGACACAGGCTGCAGGTTAGACCAGAGGACACAGGCTGCAGGTTAGACCAGAGGACACAGGCTGCAGGTTAGACCAGAGGACACAGCTCAGAACAAAGCAGAGAAAGAATCCAGAATGTTTTGTCCCCGCTCTGCTGACAAGTTTTTTGCTCTGCTCACACAGGTGTAATAAAGGCCTGTTGCACTGATTTGGTTTGGGTGGGAAGTAAATACTTTTATATTGTGATTTATCAGGGGCTGCTGCAGCACACTCAGCACAGGACAGGAGCTTTGAGGAGGTTAACAGGACAGGAGCATTGAGGAAGTTAACAGGACAGGAGCATTGAGGAATGTTAACAGGACAGGAGCTTGAGGAATGTTAACAGGACAGGAACATTGAGGAGGTTAACAGGACAGGAGCATTGAGGAAGTTAACAGGACAGGAGCATTGAGGAAGTTAACAGGACAGGAGCATTGAGGAATGTTAACAGGACAGGAGCTTGAGGAATGTTAACAGGACAGGAACATTGAGGAGGTTAACAGGACAGGAGCATTGAGGAATGTTAACAAGACAGGAGAATAGAGGAATGTTAACAGGACAGGAGCATTGAGGAATGTTAACAGGACAGGAGCATTGAGGAATGTTAACAGGAAAGCCTATGTGTTAACAGGAAAGCCATGTGATAGTTCATATTATGGAAGCCTGGATAAGACAGGAGAATTGAGGGAGGGATCGGACCCTTTTTTTCAATTTTCGCCTGAAGTGACATACCCAAATTGAACTGCCTGTAGCTCAAGACCTGAAGCAAGGATATTTTTTTTTCTTCCATTATTTTTTTAAATGCAAGAGAAAGGCCATAATCTGAGTTAGGACTCTAGGCGCAATTTAAATTTTACCCGCTATATGGCAGCAGTGTATGTGCAGTTTTAGACTGATCCACTGAACCATTGCATTTCTGTTCAAAATGTTGTCTCAAGTCTGCCCAAATATGCCTAATTGGTCAATATATACATTTTCAAAAGTGTGCACTCTCCTCAAACAATATAATGATATGTTTTCATTCTAATGGCTACTGTAAATTAGAGAGTGCAGTTAGATTAACAAGAATTTAAGCTTTCTGTCCATATAAGATATGTCTATGTCCTGGGAAATGTTCTTGTCACTTACAATGTCATGCTAATCACATTAGCGCACATTAGCTCAACTGTCCCGAGGGTGGGACACCAATCTCTAGAGATCTTTAAGAGGTTTTAACAGGATAGGCATATTTGGAACATTAACAGGACAAGACAGGAGCGTTGAGGAAGTTAACAGGACAAGACTGGAGCATTGAGGAAGTTAACAGGACCGGAGGTTTGAGGAAATTGACAGGACAAGAGAATTGAGGAATGTTAACAGGACAGGAGAATTGAGGAATGTTAACAGGACAGGAACATTGAGGAATGTTAACAGGACAGAAGCTTTGAGGAATGTTAACAGGACAGGAGAATTGAGGAATGTTGACAGGACAGGAGAATTGAGGAATATTGACAGGACAGGAGCATTGAGGAATGTTGACAGGACAGGAGAATTGAGGAATGTTGACAGGAGAATTGAGGAATGTGGACAGGACATGAGTATTGAGGAATGTTAACAGGACAGGACCATTGAGGAAGTTAACAGGACAGGAGCATTGAGGAATGTTAACAGGACAGGAGCATTGAGGAATGTTGACAGGACAGGAGAATTGAGGAATGTTGACAGGACAGGAGCATTGAGGAATGTTGACAGGACAGGAGCATTGAGGAAGTTAACAGGACAGGAGCATTGAGGAAGTTAACAGGACAGGAGAATTGAGGAATGTTGACAGGACAGGAGCATTGAGGAATGTTAACAGGACAGGAGCATTGAGGAAGTTAACAGGACAGGAGCATTGAGGAATGTTAACAGGACAGGAGCATTGAGGAATGTTGACAGGACAGGAGCATTGAGGAATGTTAACAGGACAGGAGCATTGAGGAATGTTGACAGGACAGGAGCATTGAGGAATGTTAACAGGACAGGAGCATTGAGGAATGTTGACAGGACAGGAGAATAGAGGAATGTTGACAAGACAGATCAAAAGGTAACTAGAACAGCTCAGTGAAATGAAGAGGGAGAACACAGAAAAACAACCTCCCCAGAAACAGAGCTTGTCCCTGCAAACCCTGAAGTTTGAAACCACAGTGAAGTCGTCCAGTTCAGAAGCTTTTTCCCTGTTTCCCCAGCTGAATCGTGGCCCGAGCACCATTCATCTGAAGTCGTGTGTGGGATATAAATCAATAGTAACACTATGGGCCGTGTCGTTCCTCCAGCCCCCTAAGGTGTGTAATAACCGAGCTCGGCAGCGTAGTCATTGTATCATGATTATTATTTCTCTAGTTCTGCAGCGTTAATTTTTAAACGCGGGTCGTCCATTGAAGGTTGTTGGAAATCCAATTAGGCATTGATCTGTCGGAAGCGGACCCTGACAAAGCCACGTTGTTAAAAGTGGACGGGAAAAAAGCTTTTAAAAAGACAAATAAGGGCGCCGACCTCGTACTGGGTTATGATTATTAAACATAGACCGCTGAACGCGGGTCCTCTGATACCTGTTGGTGGAATGAAAATCCGATGGCGAGCCGCGTCGTTGACTCGGGCAATTCGGGTTTTGGGTCAATTCGTGCAGAGTGCCTACAGTATGCATACACATGAGAGAACACAAGACACACACACACACACACACACACACACACACACACACACACACACACACACACACACACACACACACACACACACACACACACACACACAGCATCCTCCTCTTTCCATATCTTCTTCCTTTCCCAACAACAACAGCCAAAGCTAGGCCCCCTCAGATTTGTCAGCCCCAGGATTCATTCCCGTCAATTTAACTCGTTAGGGGCCAATGGAGTATCATAATATGTTCAGGTAATGTTGCGTACGTCGGGCCGGCTTCAGAGAGAGCGGGCCAAGAGCAGGCCGGCATTGACAATCAATCAGAGGGCTCTAATGGGTGGTGTCCTCCTCGGAACTGCCTCGTTTGTTGTTTAAAGGGCCCTGTTTTATTGCTGAGGCTATGGCAAACAGATGGCCGTTCTACAAAGATGATTGTTTTCTCTCTCATTCAGTTTATCCATCTCTCTCTCTGTTGCCTCTTTCTCTCTCTGCCTCATATTCTCCCTATCCTCTTCTTCAAAAGAAATTAATTTCATTCCCCTGTCTATCCCTCTCTCCATCTATACCTCTCTTCCCCTCTATCTCCCTCTTTCTCGCTGAATGCCTCTGTCACAATCTCTCTCTCTCTCTCTCTCTCTCTCTCTCGGATTGTGTCGGGTTGAAATAAGTCAACCTTTTCTGACACACAGAGAAGTACTGCAGATGTCTGATTAGATGAGGGGCCTCAGGCCTGGGACTTCTGTTATGTCTTGTAAAGTAAGCAAGGAAAGTAGCTAAGTTATAGGGGAAGTCTGCAATTGCTACATCGATTTGGGGACGTATAAATTAATATTATATGCCCACTGATTCCATATCAGAACACAAAATATGAACTTGTATTTCAATGTTTGTAAACAACATAAATGAAAAAGAAACACTGTGTAGCGTCAAAACATGATTAAAACTATATTTTTTTTACATCATGGATGGTCAGTCCTTGCATCCATACCTCTGTCTATGAATTTGAGTGGTTCAATTTCTCTAGGCCCATCCCTCAGCTATTTTCTGAGACAGTGGTGGGGAAAAGGCTTTGTTATTGTTTCAACTGCTGATTGACACGTTAAAGGGTTTCATATTATGGAAGCCATGTGATAGTTCATATTATAGAAGGCATGTGATAGTTCATATTATAGAAGCCATGTGACAGTTCATATTATGGAAGCCATGTGATAGTTCATATTATGGAAGCCATGTGATTGTTCATATTATGGAAGCCATGTGATTGTTCATATTATGGAAGCCATGTGATAGTTCATATTATGGAAGCCATGTGATAGTTCATATTATGGAAGCCATGTGATAGTTCATATTATGGAAGCCATGTGATAGTTCATATTATAGAAGCCATGTGATAGTTCATATTATAGAAGCCATGTGATAGTTCATATTATAGAAGCCATGTGATAGTTCATATTATAGAAGCCATGTGATAGTTCATATTATAGAAGCCATGTGATAGTTCATATTATAGAAGCCATGTGATAGTTCATATTATAGAAGCCATGTGATAGTTCATATTATAGAAGCCATGTGATAGTTCATATTATAGAAGCCATGTGATAGTTCATATTATAGAAGCCATGTGATGGTTCATATTATAGAAGCCATGTGATAGTTCAATGCTATGTTGTGGAAAACAACATTATGACTGACTAGCGCTGCCACATGTATTTACAGTAATGGACCAAAAACTATTATAATGTGATCTTGCTCTTTTTAAACAGCTCTTCTCGTCCCAGTCCACACACACGTGGGATCTTCATTTGATTCGTCTGTTTATTTGGGATTTCAGATGTAATTGTGTGAGTGGCCGTGTGTCGCTGCTACGGTCAGGATGTGTGGCCAATTTGCATGACTTGTTTTATGCATTTTCATTACCGTACCAAGTTCTTCCCATTTCTTTTCTGATGAGAATCTTGAGAGAAATATGGTCTGTTTTCTGCTCTCCAGCCAACTCCTTATGGAATTGTCATGCTTGACAATCACAATGGAGAACACTCTTAGATAAAAAGGGCTATATGCTTGCTTCATATATGGCACCTCTTAAGGTTCTATATAGAAATGAAATTGGTTCCATATAGAACCCTACATGGAATAAAAAGGGTTCTATATGGAACCAATTTTGGTTCAGTGAAGAAGAACCCCTGGAGTTCTGATCAAAGGACCCTACAAAAGGGTTCTACATAGAACCTATAGGTGTGCCATATTTGAAGCAAGCCTTTTTGGTTCTATCCAGAACCTTTTTTTCTAAGAGTGTAGGCAAAAGCACAACCAGATCTGGGATCAGGCTAGCTGTATGGTATTAAACAAGGTGACTCTGGTCATGACTCATTCTCCTCAGCCCAGCTAGCGATGACGGACAGGCCTGGTGTGAGCATGCTCAGTGTGTCCCGGTGCCGCTCTGCTCTGCTGTGCTTCTCTCTGTTCTGTTTGGCAAGCGGCTGTCCACAGTGACTGACAGTCTACCAACAAGGCCATGGGCACAGTGCAGGGTACACACATACACACGCAACTAGACAAGCAGACACACACATACACACACAACTAGACAAGCAGACACACACACACACACAGTTGCACGTAAACACGCACACTCAGACAGGCACACACACAGGTCCACGTAGACACACACACACAGGCACACACACACACAGGCACACACACACAGGCACACATACCTCTGCCTCACACACAGAGACGGACAGCGCTCAGATAGCAGCCCGTCCACGTCAACGTGAGCGGTTTGCCCACCAGACAAACGTTCCAGTCGGTTTGGTATTCAGGTCAGATGAAAGACGGGCTGAGCTGGACAGGCCTGGACACGCAGGCCGGTAGACTTGGACAGTAAGTCACTACTCAGACACACGGTCATCTGTCACTCTGCTCAGGGCACAGCAGAATGGATGGAGGGTCACATCCAGGACCTCTATAGCAGGCGCTGTCAGAGGAAGGCCTGAAAAAGTCTCAGACAGCACCATTGTTTTTGACTCATCACATACACTGCTGCTACTGTTTATTATCTATCCTGTTGCCTAGTCACTTCATTCCCAATTACAGTTTTTTTCAATTGCTAACAAGCATCGGTCAAAACTGAAGCCACTTTTTCAAAACTCTTCACACAGTCTGTATTACCAACATGCATCCTGGCCAAACAGTTGATCTCACCTCCAAAACTCACTCAAACCACCAAAACACTTCATACATGTCTCAAAATAAGCTTGTTAGACCAGAACACTGGCAACAATTCTCACTCAGAAAGCAAACATTGTCACTCATAACACACGGATCTACAAAACACTAACTACAGGGAACATTACATAAATTATTGATTTTTCACATAAATCAGAATTTCATTATAGAATAAGAATAATACCTTTTAATTTTATTGACTGTACTAAAGTATATGTAGTAAGAAATAATCAGAAATACAGCAATTTGCTTCAATAGCTTTTATTTTTTTCTATATCTTTGCATATAGTAATTTACTTGTGAAAAATAAATTCCTAAAATTCCAGGTCTGCAATAATAATGACATAAAAACATCATCAACATGTATAATATAACACTCCTACTGTACAGTACTGTGAGGGTTCTAGTTCTCATCAACATGTATAATATAACACTCCTACTGTACAGTACTGTGAGGGTTCTAGTTCTCATCAACATGTATAATATAACACTCCTACTGTACAGTACTGTGAGGGTTCTAGTTCTCATCAACATGTATAATATAACACTCCTACTGTACAGTACTGTGAGGGTTCTAGTTCTCATCAACATGTATAGTATAACACTCTACTACTGTACAGTACTGTGAGGGTTCTAGTTCTCATCAACATGTATAGTATAACACTCCTACTGTACAGTACTGTGAGGGTTCTAGTTCTCATCAACATGTATAGTATAACACTCCTACTGTACAGTACTGTGAGGGTTCTAGTTCTCATCAACATGTATAATATAACACTCCTACTGTACAGTACTGTGAGGGTTCTAGTTCTCATCAACATGTATAATATAACACTCCTACTGTACAGTACTGTGAGGGTTCTAGTTCTCATCAACATGTATAGTATAACACTCCTACTGTACAGTACTGTGAGGGTTCTAGTTCTCATCAACATGTATAGTATAACACTCCTACTGTACAGTACTGTGAGGGTTCTAGTTCTCATCAACATGTATAATATAACACTCCTACTGTACAGTACTGTGAGGGTTCTAGTTCTCATCAACATGTATAGTATAACACTCCTACTGTACAGTACTGTGAGGGTTCTAGTTCTCATCAACATGTATAGTATAACACTCCTACTGTACAGTACTGTGAGGGTTCTAGTTCTCATCAACATGTATAATATAACACTCTCTCAACATGTATAATATAACACTACAGTGTACAGTACTGTGAGGGTTCTAGTTCTCATCAACATGTATAGTATAACACTCCTACTGTACAGTACTGTGAGGGTTCTAGTTCTCATCAACATGTATAATATAACACTCCTACTGTACAGTACTGTGAGGGTTCTAGTTCTCATCAACATGTATAGTATAACACTCCTACTGTACAGTACTGTGAGGGTTCTAGTTCTCATCAACATGTATAATATAACACTCCTACTGTACAGTACTGTGAGGGTTCTAGTTCTCATCAACATGTATAATATAACACTCCTACTGTACAGTACTGTGAGGGTTCTAGTTCTCATCAACATGTATAATATAACACTACTGTACAGTACTGTGAGGGTTCTAGTTCTCATCAACATGTATAGTATAACACTCCTACTGTACAGTACTGTGAGGGTTCTAGTTCTCATCAACATGTATAATATAACACTCCTACTGTACAGTACTGTGAGGGTTCTAGTTCTCATCAACATGTATAGTATAACACTCATACTGTACAGTACTGTGAGGGTTCTAGTTCTCATCAACATGTATAGTATAACACTCCTACTGTACAGTACTGTGAGGGTTCTAGTTCTCATCAACATGTATAATATAACACTCCTACTGTACAGTACTGTGAGGGTTCTAGTTCTCATCAACATGTATAGTATAACACTCCTACTGTACAGTACTGTGAGGGTTCTAGTTCTCATCAACATGTATAGTATAACACTCCTACTGTACAGTACTGTGAGGGTTCTAGTTCTCATCAACATGTATAATATAACACTCCTACTGTACAGTACTGTGAGGGTTCTAGTTCTCATCAACATGTATAGTATAACACTCCTACTGTACAGTACTGTGAGGGTTCTAGTTCTCATCAACATGTATAGTATAACACTCCTACTGTACAGTACTGTGAGGGTTCTAGTTCTCATCAACATGTATAGTATAACACTCCTACTGTACAGTACTGTGAGGGTTCTAGTTCTCATCAACATGTATAATATAACACTCCTACTGTACAGTACTGTGAGGGTTCTAGTTCTCATCAACATGTATAGTATAACACTCCTACTGTACAGTACTGTGAGGGTTCTAGTTCTCATCAACATGTATAATATAACACTCCTACTGTACAGTACTGTGAGGGTTCTAGTTCTCATCAACATGTATAACACTCCTACTGTACAGTACTGTGAGGGTTCTAGTTCTCATCAACATGTATAACACTCCTACTGTACAGTACTGTGAGGGTTCTAGTTCTCATCAACATGTATAACACTCCTACTGTACGGTACTGTGAGGGTTCTAGTTCTCCCTCTCTCCTGCATTTGGCCACAAGTTCTCATCAACATCAACATCTTATTTCTTCTCTGGTGATGAATCTTGGAAAGTCTTCACACCCTGGCAGTCTTCAGGAGAAGTGTCTCCACACCCTGTCAATCTTCAGGAGAAGTGTCTCCACACCCTGGCAGTCTTCAGGAGAAGTGTCTCCACACCCTGGCAGTCTTCAGGAGAAGTGTCTCCACACCCTGTCAATCTTCAGGAGAAGTGTCTCCACACCCTGTCAATCTTCAGGAGAAGTGTCTCCACACCCTGTCAATCTTCAGGAGAAGTGTCTCCACACCCTGGCAGTCTTCAGGAGAAGTGTCTCCACACCCTGTCAATCTTCAGGAGAAGTGTCTCCACACCCTGTCAATCTTCAGGAGAAGTGTCTCCACACCCTGTCAATCTTCAGGAGAAGTGTCTCCACACCCCACATTCATGGCTTCCAGTAAGGACATCTGGTCGTGTGGATGGTGGTCATACACCTTCTACCTCCATGCAGAGAAAAACTATGGGGTTTAGGAAGGGGGAGAACGGAGGCAGGAATAGTACTGACATCCTGGGATGTGCAGCAAGCCAGTCTGACTGCAGCAGAGTGGTGGAATGCCACATTATTCCTAGGTTTTGGCCTTTCTAGGGAGTTTTTCCTAGCCACCGTGCTTCTACACCTGCATTGCTTGCTGTTTGGGGTTTTAGGCTGGGTTTCTGTACAGCACTTTGAGATATCAGCTGATGTACGAAGGGCTATATAAATAAATTTGATTTGATTTGATTATCCCACACAACAATGACGGTAGGGGAGTTTCTGGCCCCTCTCTCCTCCGCTGGCACAAGTTGATTATGCAGGTCATCCAGAAAATAACTGAGCCTCTCTGTATTGTAGGGGCCAATGAGTGGTTTGTGTAACAGCAAACCATCCTTGGACAGAGCTGGACACGTTGTGATGTTAACTCCTCTCTGGCCTGAGACATCCACTCTCTGTCCAATCACATTTCTTCCCCTGCTGCGTGTTTTTGCCAGGTTGAATTCAGCTTCATCCACAAAGATGAATGCATGTGCAGTTTGCCTGGCTTCCATCTCCATTACTCTCTAAAATACAGTAAATCCATAGTTTTACAGTACTTTTAATTATGCACAGCTGTGGATGTACCCTGTTGGGTTATTGAACAGACATCTTACCTGGACATATTGATACCGGACTTCTTTCACACGTTCACCGTTTCTCTCAAAGTGTACAGTGTACAACGCCTCCCTCCTTATTTTATGTTTCTCTAGGACTCTGGCCATTGTTGTTGGGCTGACCGTATTCACATTCCCCAAAGTTAAATTGTCGTTGTGCTGACCGTATTCACATTCCCCAAAGTTAAATTGTTGTTGTGCTGACCGTATTCACATTCCCAAAAGTTAAATTGTTGTTGTGCTGACCGTATTCACATTCCCAAAAGTTATATTGTCGTTGTGCTGACCGTATTCACATTCCCAAAAAGTTATTGTTCGTTGTGCTGACCGTATTCACATTCCCAAAAGTTATATTGTCGTTGTGCTGACCGTATTCACATTCCCAAAAGTTATATTGTCGTTGTGCTGACCGTATTCACATTCCCAAAAGTTATATTGACCGTATTCACATTCAGTGATATTGTTGTGCTGACCGTATTCACATTCCCCAAAAGTATTCACATTCCCAACAGATATCGATATTGTCATTCCCCTGACCGTATTCACATTCCCAACAGTGATATTGTGCTGACCGTATTCACATTCCCAAAAGTTATATTGTCGTTGTGCTGACCGTATTCACATTCCCAAAAAGTTATTCACATTTGATATTGTCGTTGTGCTGACCGTATTCACATTCCCGTATTCACAAAGTTATATTGTCGTTGTGCTGACCGTATTCACATTCCCAAAAGTGATATTGTCATTGTGCTGACCGTATTCACATTCCCAACAGTGATATTGTCATTGTGCTGACCGATATTCACATTCCCAACAGTGATATTGTCGTTGTGCTGACCGTATTCACATTCCCAACAGTGATATTGTCGTTGTGCTGACCGTATTCACATTCCCAACAGTGATATTGTCGTTGTGCTGACCGTATTCACATTCCCAACAGTGATATTGTCGTTGTGCTGACCGTATTCACATTCCCACATTCCCAACAGTTATATTGTCGTTGTGCTGACCGTCACATTCACATTCCCAAAAGTGATATTGTCGTTGTGCTGACCGTATTCACATTCCCAAAAGTGATATTGTCATTGTGCGTTGTGCTGACCGTATTCACATTCCCAACAGTGATATTGTCATTGTGCTGACCGTATTCACATTCCCAACAGTGATATTGTCGTTGTGCTGACCGTATTCACATTCCCAACAGTGATATTGTCATTGTGCTGACCGTATTCACATTCCCAACAGTGATATTGTTCATTGTGCTGACCGTATTCACATTCCCAACAGTGATATTGTTGTGCTGTATTCACATTCCCTGACCGTATTCACATTCCCAACAGTGATATTGTCATTGTGCTGACCGTATTCACATTCCCAACAGTGATATTGTCATTGTGCTGACCGTATTCACATTCCCAACAGTGATATTGTCATTGTGCTGACCGTATTCACATTCCCAACAGTGATGATATTGTATTCACATTCCCAAAGTTATATTGTCGTTGTGCTGACCGTATTCACATTCCCAACAGTGATATTGTGTTGTGCTGACCGTATTCACATTCCCAACAGTGATTGTCGTTGCGCTGACCGTATTCACATTCCCAACAGTGATATTGTCATTGTGCTATTGTATTCACATTCATTGTGCTGACCGTATTCACATTCCCAACAGTGATATTGTCGTTGTGCTGACCGTATTCACATTCCCAACAGTGATATTGTCATTGTGCTGACCGTATTCACATTCCCAACAGTGATATTGTCATTGTGCTGACCGTATTCACATTCCCCAAAGTGAAATTGTCATTGTGCTGACCGTATTCACATTCCCAAAAGTGATTATTGTCATTGTGCTGACCGTATTCACATTCCCAACAGTGATATTGTCATTGTGCTGACCGTATTCACATTCCCAACAGTGATATTGTCATTGTGCTGACCGTATTCACATTCCCCAACAGTGATATTGTCATTGTGCTGACCGTATTCACATTCCCAACAGTGATATTGTCATTGTGCTGACCGTATTCACATTCCCAACAGTGATATTGTCATTGTGCTGACCGTATTCACATTCCCAACAGTGATTCACATTCCCAACAGTGATATTGTCGTTGTGCTGACCGTATTCACATTCCC